>NW_018022397.1:17813-22829 GCF_002006095.1 Pseudomyrmex gracilis
TTATTCGCGGATCTTTGTTAATTAAAATCTCGGTAACTATTGCAAATCTAGCAAAATGGTATAGGACTTTTCACCTCAGTTTTATTCCTTCTACCTGTCTACGAGAGATGTTAAACCAATTCTGGGACACCCTGTATATAATTCAGACCGGCCCAGTGGTCTTGCGGCCTGAGTGTACGGGCTGCGAACCCGGAGGTCCTGAGTTTGAACCCACTCACTATCTAAAAATTTTTTTCCGGGCCGGTCCCCTTCAACCGATTTATCGATTGATCGGCGAATTAAATCGGGCTTTAAAAAATTAATTTGGGTGTAATCCCGAATTAAGCGTTCTGAAGGTTTGCAGCCTAGGTGGTCGGGTAGAGAGGTCCCGAGTTTGAATCCTTATCTTCGGATTTTTCTGGTCGATCCTTTCAGTCGAACAGCTCTCTAGGGCGAAGCTTCCTCCGGAAGTGAACGCTCAGGGAGATCTAACTTATTGACTGAAATGCGAACTGAATTGTCAGCTTAGTGATACATCTTCTGGTAGCAGTCTGGCAGAAAGCCGGTAAGCAAAAACGGCGGGAGTCACAGAGGAACTCATAAAAACAGATCTAGGTGACATTTTAGAGACTTCCGTAGTCCACTTGCTCCAAACATATCTATCTACATACATAGTTCAGAGAGTTTATTGTAGTTTATTGTTAGTATTGTTAGTATCAAATATCAAGATATAGATTTTATATTCATACATCAAGATATACATTTTGTATATACATTTCACTTTTGATAGTTTTGCAACTACATTGCGCGTAACATGCCTCTTGATTTTTTCTCTTTCTTTTTCTAACTCACAGTGTTTATTTTTTTTTTGTTTTTTTTTTTTTTATATTGTCACTGCGTTCGCTTCGCCATCTATTGTCGGAAACTATAAAGTTGCACATATGTGATATATATATTTGTCTGACAAAACATTTTTATGAGAGAATTTTAGCAATTTTAGACATTATCTCCAAATATCTTTGAATAGAAGGCACAAACAACAAAAACACATATGTATATACTTTTTTTTAATTTTTTAAACCCGAATTGATTGAGACTAAATAGAAGTTCAATGGTGTATTTCTTACTAAAATATGAATATTTTAATTTTTCATAAATGTCAAATTTACTCATTTTCGCGTAACAGAAGCACGGAGTGCTCGCACTGTTCGCGCGCAACTTCATTGCGCGTAAACTTGGCACGAGGCACTACCATGCCTCTTGATTATTTTTCAAAAAAAGGTAAAAAAAAGGCGCCAAGTACACGCGCAACTTGTATCTCTAGAAAAAGTATTACTATATTAATGTACTACATAAAAACTCTTCTTTTACAAAATCTATTCTACAAAAGAAATGATATCAGAATATAGCGCCAAGTCTTGTACGTTTATACATTGTTACAAAATAAAATATTAGTAAACTATAAAAATAGCTTTGCGTGAGAAGTCTTAAACCATGTCAAATTATACACCTATAGATTTCGCTTTGTGTAAAAAGTCGAAAACCGACGTGGAACTATTTTCAAAAAAATATTTAATGCAAAAAACTTGACGCGGCTGTATGCACACAAGCGAGAACTATCGTCCACATGAGCTCGGCTACGAAAGGGTGCAAACATACTATGTTCCGTCTCCTTTCTACCAAGCCAGCTAATATAAATCTAATCTAACCTATATAAACGCAGCTTGAGGATTACGATTTTTTTCACTCACGTTACGTTTCGTGAACAATTCTCAATCGGTTCTACTTGCATATAAATGAGGCAGTACCGTTACCGTGCCTCTTGAGTGTAGATAGATCTTGATATTTTACACAAAAGTGTCGTCACCTGTTGACGACAAGAGTCGAAGTACGCTCGATCAATACGCACTCTGGTGGCTGCATCTGGCGAAGTATGCTATCCGATGACGTAGACAAAAAAGTGAACCTAGTTTTTCGTGATTTTGGGACTTTGCATTAAAATATTTTTGTTGGAAAGACACGGAGGAAAAATTTTGCAAAATACTTTTTTTTGTGCCTCGATCTTATCTTTTGATCAAGTCTAGGCCGAACTCGGTTTAGCTATTGTTGTAATCTGAAAATCTCAAAATTCTTGATCGACCGTACTCGCGTAAATGAGACACAGGGTACTTCGCGCAGCGCGCGCACACTTCGTTTGCGCGTATATTTAGTGCGAGGCACTACCTCTTGACGTTTTGTGTAAATCAAATTTATATTTTTGTTTTGAATTAAATTACGAGTTTGACATTTTTTTACTAAAAAAATCAAAACAAATCTGATAATCTACATTTCTTTGTCTTATTTATAAACGGCTTTTTCCTCACTTCTTCTACCGAAAATTTTCTCAATGTAGACTTGTAGACTTAATGTAGAGTAACTGTAGACTTTACGTTAGAATTACAGATGTGCCAATACTTTTTTGAGTGTGAAAGTTTTGCTTTTCTTTTTTTTACAAATAATAGAATTTTTTAAGATTTTGAAGTTTTTAAAAAATAAGTATCAAGAGGCACGGTAGTGCCTCGCATTAAGTATATGCGCAAACGAAGTGCGCGCGCGTTGCGCGAGGTACCCCGTGCCTTTTATACGCTAGAATAGTCGAAAAGAGTTTTCGAGATTTTGAAATCTCAAGAACGGCTAAACCAATCGAGTTTGGCCTACACTCAATCGAAAGTTGAGGTCGAGGCAAAAAAAAGTATCTTTTGGATTTTTTTCTCCATGCTTTCCCAACGGAGATATCTGGATACAAATACGGAATTCTCGAAAAACTAAGTTCACATCACATTGAGAAATGTCCAAGTCGGACAGAGTGACTTTACAGACTTCGCCACCAGAGCGAAACGTGAATCTTGTCATCACTATGTGGCGACACTTTCGTGCACAAGTCAAGGTTTATCTGTATGCGTTCAATTTGAGAAGAGAATTTTACTGCGCATAGGAAAAAAAAAGCAGACAAAGTAACATAGGGAAAGCGTTGCGTTTGGGATTGTTACTGAAACACTTGACAGCTAAGGCTGTAGAGTAAAGAAATTTTTTAGTAAGGAAAGTGCGCGAAATTTTTGCTCATCCGGTTTCTCTTCTCAAATTGAACGCAGTATAGATGTGTATCAAGAGGCACGGTAGTGCCTCGCGCTAAGTATGTGCGCAAAGTGTGTGCGCGCTGCACGAGGTACCACGTGCTTCATTTATATGTAAGTAAGGCCGCTGAGAAGACAATTATATACACGCTGTAAAGATAAAGTGAGAAAGCGAAATAGAAAATATGACATAAGTAGATGTACTTTGAACATTATGCGCATGTGCAGTGACATATAATACATAAGGTCATTCTACAATGAATTGAAAAAGTCCCGTTGCCAGTTTATTTAGCAATTACGAAAAGAAAAGTATTATTTCTGGTTGCGCTTTGTCGTTACGGTTGCTAAAAAAGAGTTGGTCAACTTTTAACTTTTGTTAACAGCAACTGGCAACCGCAGCACGTAAAATAATACTGTTTTCCTAGTAGTCGCAACTGGCGACGGGACATTTTCAACTTATTGTAGAATGGCCCATAGAAAGACAACAGAGGCTAATATAAAAAAAGTTGCGTTTAATTAAATAAGAAATATAAAAAATATAAAAAATATAAAAAACTAATATATTGTATGTAAGTAAAACAAGACAAATTATTTTAGGTATATAAAAATTCAGAGAAAAATAGGATGAGAAGTAAATATTAAGAAGTGCATTGTGTTGCAGTAAAAAAAGTGTTCGTCAAAATCATATTCTACAAAAATGTGTAATATCCAAACAAAATACTTTTCAAAAAAAGGTAAAAAAAGACGTCAAGTACACGCGCAACTCGTATCCCTAGAAAAAGTATTACTATAAAAAAAACTTCCTCTACAAGATCTATTCTACAAAAGAAATGATATCAATAAGTTACGCCAAGTAGAATCTTTTATACATTGTTACAAAAATATATAGAATATATAAAACTTTGTAAGTTGTTTATACCTTGTAAAATAGAAAATATTCTAAATCAATAGAAAGTTTAAAATATATTGTATGACCACTGCACTTTTTATATAAAACACTCATTGATGTAAGAAATGACTTCGCTTTGCGTAGAAAATCTTAAACTATGTCGAATCATACATATAGATTTCGCTTTGTGTGAAAAGTCAAAAACTTGACGTGGCTGCACTAAAAAATAAAGACAGAGTGCCACGCCAAGGTATTTTACATTAAATATTTTTTATTTTGAAATATTCCACGAGAATTTTTGACTTTTCACACAAAGCAAAATCTATATGTTTGATTTGACATAGTTTAAGATTTTCCACGCAAAGCGAAGTCATTTCTTACATTAATGAGTGTTTTATATAAAAAGTGCAGTGGTCATATAATATATTTTAAAACTTTCTATTGATTTAGAATATTTTCTATTCTACAAGGTATAAACAACTTACAAAGTTTTATATATTCTATATATTTTATATATTTTTGTAACAATGTATAAAAGATTTTACATGGCGTAACTTATTGATATCATTTCTTTTGTAGAATAGATCTTGTAGAGGAAGTTTTTTTTATAGTAATACTTTTTCTAGGGATACGAGTTGCGCGTGTACTTGACGTCTTTTTTTACCTTTTTTTGAAAAGTATTTTGTTCGGTATGTAAATACGGTCAATCAGAGCCATGTGCTGGATGTTTTTGCGGCAATATTCGTACATATACAGGGTCCGCCACTTAAATCCGGACAAAAATTTTTTTCTCAAAAAAGTTGTTTATTACAGAAAATATGAAAAAACATAAATAGACTGCTTTATAGCTGGGTTAAGGGATCTTTTCTGAGACATTTTACTCAATGTCTCCGCCCTGCGCCTCGATCACCGCTTCAATCCTATTCCGAAAGCGCGAGCATGCCGTCTGCAATTGCGCACGGTCCATTTTTATGAATGCCGCTTCAATAGCGGCTTGGAGAGAGGCTACATTAGGGTGTCTGGCTTTGTTACTAT
>NW_018022398.1:0-3483 GCF_002006095.1 Pseudomyrmex gracilis
GACTTTGCTACTCTTTCTGATGTGCCACATTACTTTGAGAAAATAAAGAAGCAGATTTCACAAACTCTTGATAAAAGTAATCTTAGTGAGATGAATAATCTTAAGATACTACGTGCAATCAAGCATCGAGAAAACTTTTCCTGTAAGCCTGTTCATAAAACAACTTATTTATTTGATCCTAGATATAAAGATAAAAATTTAAACAATTCAGATATGCCATCAGTACTTAAAGTAATCAACAANCTTTGTAAACATTTGAAACTTAACAAAGAACAGATATTGGCTAATTTGGCTGACTATCGAGCTGGAATTGGCATTTGGTCTCCTTATACTGGAATTTTTGGAGCTGCCGAATATACAACTCCAGTTGCATGGTGGCAGGGACTCTGTGCTGGTGAGCCTATTGCTATGATAGCAGTTCGCCTATTAAATATTCCACCTAGTTCAGCTGCATGTGAGCGAGTGTGGTCAGCATTTGGAGAAATCCATACTAAGAAGCGAAATCGTCTTAGAAATGAAAAAACTGAAAAGCTGATTTCTGTGCAATGGAATTTACGGTTTTTTGACAAATCACCAAAGACGCGCAAGTGCTGTATTACAGAAGATGCAAGTGGGAGTACAAGTATGGAAAATGACGATATTTTCATTGACTCAGAATCTGATACAGAATCAGAATCTAATGCAGAAAATAACAAAATAGAATCGGATACAGAGACCACTTACTCTTCCTTCTCAGATTCCGAACCGGAATGTACAACTGATCAAGTTGATGTTGAATAGTATTCGTAAAATATAGCTGTGTATATTCTGTGATAATGATTACTGAAGTACAAAATATTAATAAGTTTTGTTACATACAAAGTACATCTGTGTATACTNTTATAAAAAAAGTACTTTAAGTTTATAAATTTTCTTCATATATATACATACATATATATGTGTATATTCTTATAACACAGTCACAGTTTTGCGATATTTATAAAACAATACATTTATGTTACATATTAATTAATGTTTTAATTAATATTCTGTACCTGTACTAAAAAAGAGAAANAGAAAGAGAGAGAGAAAGAGAGAAAGAAATTTCTTNATAAATTCCAAAAAAATTTTGTAAATATAATTACAACAGAAAACATTATTCATAACTTATTTATTAGAAATTTTAAATNTAAAAGTAATCTCATAAAACCGTAAAAGACAATTTAAGTAAAATCATCTTAAAAAAAAAATATCTTAGAAAACGATAGTAAGGAAAAAAACCAGAAAAAAACCGATTTTTTCCCAAAATTTCCGAGAGTTTATTCGGGTTAAGAACACTACATAGATGTATTAACAATATTATATATTACTTTGTATTATTATTATTTTCGTACTATTATTATTTCTTTATAATTATGAGTATTAAAAGATTCTTTTATGTTATTAGAAATAATAAATGTTATCATATTTCTTTCGCATACCTTGCTATAGGTTAAGTCACGGAACTATATAATCGACCACGAAAACAACACACGCATACGCGTTAACCCGCCACGCTATAATACCTGCGACGTGCTTATANCGGCACCGCGCGTACACGCGTACGTCAGCCCGCGAGTGCGTGCCGCAGCGCGCAAACACCCACGTTCCACACGCCGACCCCGGACGGACTATAGGCCGCTCCGGGGTATAAAAACCGGCCGATTTCAGCAGTCAGGACCTATTACTTTCCCGGCGCTCGAGGTGTTGACTCGAGAGCCACTCTTAGAAGCCGAGCTCGAGGTGACTCGAGACTCTGATTCCGCTACCGCTCTCCAAGGAGTTGACTCGGGGATACCGACCGTTCCGGTCTCGAGGTGTTGACTCGAGATACCGACTTCCGACCGTTCCCGTCGAGGTGTTGACTCGACTTCCGACATCCCGAGGTGTTGACTCGGCAGGGCCGCCCCGACTGCTTCCGTCGAGGTACAGCCTCGACTTCCGGCGCCCCGGCGCACAATCGGCCGTTGTAACCGCCACATCATTAAATCAGTCGTTCTTACAACTCAACACTTAACACTGTATATAAGGCTCGTGTATATAACTCCTCTCCGTAGAATTAGAATTAGAATTAAGTGATCACCGCGCCGACACGGTTCCCACCGCGCCGAAATCTACCGATCGCGTTTATAAAAGCCGCGCATAAAGATTCATAGTCTACAACCGAATCTCCGCCGTAAATTAGATAACGCTTGTCGAATAGACCGACGAAACCGAATTAAAACTCCTTGTAAATATTTAATGGAGTAAACCAAACATACAATACAGCATAAACACCAAGTGTCGCAATTTCTTGCCTTCNCCTTTCCCGAACCTTGGCGCCGACCGAGCTGTCCGGCAAGCGGAAGGCCGGGCGAAGCCAATAGAAAATCATCTTCCTTACAATCTTTCTCTATCTATTGTCTTGAACGCTCTTTTAAGGTCCATGAAAATTACCCCCACCATTTGTTCCTCACTTACTACTAGTTTCCATTCGTATATGACAGTTTGAATCGCTGTTTCGCACGAATACTGTTTTTTGAACGCCGACTGATGCTCTGTAATAATAGCATTACTTTCCAAATACATTTCAAGCTGTTCTTTTACTACTAATTCTAACACTTTCTTAAATACTGGTAATATATTAATAGATCTGTATTCACTTGCTTTTTTCGCTTTATGTATTTTTGGTATCGGCACTATCATCGAAGTTTTCCATCCTTCCGGACAGCATCCAACTCTCAAAGAACTATTTATTATATCTACAAAATAATTTATTATATCTACTCCTCGTTTATTACGCAAAAAACTTTTTTTAATACATCACTAGTTATCCTCTTGTACCTTTCTTTTTTGGTAAATCTATAACAATTTTGTCAAACTCGTCTAGCTCTATCATCTCGAAATTTTNCATAATTCTTTTGTCCTCGATAACATAAATAATTTGATATTTGATGCTTTCGCGGGGTGTGTAGTATTAACACACAAAGATGATACTCAGTATCAGGCTGCTCTTCAAACTCTGATGAAGTGAGCTGTAATGTTTACGAAACGTCGGTATAAAAATGACACTAACGCAGTTCAAACCCGAAAAAACATCTTTGTATGTTAACATAAATAATTGTTTTAGTTGTACCGCTGGACCTACCTACATTTACAGATTGTACTATATTATTAATACATTTTATGTAGTATGAATTAAATTTATCGGCTACATTTGGCTCATTAGTTATTATCTAAGATTTCAAAATCTATACGTTTTACTACTTTTGTTCGGGTGATACTCTATTGACCACAGTACGATTCGACACCGCTCGATTCGACACAGATTTATTCGACACCAAATTAAGCGACACCGTACGATTCGACACCAGATTATTTGACACCGTACGATTCGACACGAAATTATTCAACACCGTACGATTCGACACCAAATTATTCGACACCGTACGATTCGACACCAAATTATTCGACACCGTATGATTC
>NW_018022398.1:3868-8457 GCF_002006095.1 Pseudomyrmex gracilis
GAATCGTACGGTGTCGAATAATTTGGTGTCGAATAAATCTGTGTCGAATCGATCGGTGTCGAATCGTACTGTGGTCAAACGGAACACGCCCCTTTTGTTCTTACTGGCTCACCTTTAATTATTTCTTTCAAGGTTTTCTACATAGTCGTTGAATTTTTCTCGTTGAGGTCTATCATATTTTCATAATANTCTCTTTTTTTATCTCTAATTAATTTTACAACTATATTCCTATCAGGTTTAAATTGCAACCAATTTTGCTCACTAGTTTCATAAATTGCTTTCTTGTATGCTGTATCCCTTCTATCAGCTGCTTCTATTATTTCATCTGAGAACCATTTTTTTCCTTCCCACACCTTCGGAATTTTAAACTTTCTTATCGGCGCCACTACATCTAACGCTTCTACTATGCTGTCAACTAGCTTTGTCGCTCTCATACTGACATTCATATCTTGTTTGTTATGCAATTTATTTGCCACTAACCTGGTAAATTCACTTACATCAAATTGAGAGAGAGTGAGTGAGAGAAATTGAGAGAGAGAGAGAGAGAGAGAGAGAAAGAGAGAGAGAGAGAGTGAGAGAGAAAGTGAAACAAAGTAAAAGTGAGAGAAAGAGAGAGAGAGAGAGAGTGAGAGGGAGAGAGAGAGAGAGAGAAAGAAAAAGAAAGAAAAAAAGAAAGAGAGAGAGAGAAAAAGAGAGAAAAAAAGTAAGAGAGAGAGAAAAAGAGATAGATAGATAGATAGATATAAGCTTTATTTTTATCGCGCTCTGGGACTGGCCCCTCAAGCGCATTACATGACAAAAATAAAATAAAATATAAAGTACATACCAGAAAATAATTGAACTTAGGATAGTGAGTATAATTAATAACAATAAAAGTAAGAAATTAAAAAAATATAAAAATAAAAAATAAAAAATAAAAAATAAAATAAAAATAAAAAATAAAAAATAAAAATATATATATATATATAGAATACAATAAAAGAAAATAATAACATTACATAGAGTTAAGTTTAAAAGTGTGTAAGAGAGTGATAAGATTTAATTATTTTTCACACTTAGTTTAGTGTGAAGAAGACAAAAGAAAAATGAATGATTACGCATTATTTTGTAAAAGAAAGGTGTACAACCCCTCTTAAAATTACAATAAGGCTNTCTGTAAATATCTACTGGTATCGCGTTCCAAACATCCACACAGATACATCTGAAGGAGCATCTGAACATCTCTGTTCTGCTTAGTGGGAGAACAAGATCATCTGGAATCATCCTAGTGTCACGCGGATTAACGTCCCGTTTAAAAACAAAGGAGTTGTAAATCGCCTCAGGTCTCTTTGTTTCTAATATCCTGTAAACTAGACAGCCAATGAAGTATTCTCTTCTTGATCTAATCTTAAGCCATTGCAGTTTGTGAAAGTACGGCGTGATGTGCTCATACCAACTAGCTTGATGGATAAATCTGATACAAATATTTAGTGATTTTTGCAGACGCGAGTTGTTATCATTAGTTATGTTTGTCATGAGCGTACAACAATAGTCGAAAAAAAGTATTAATAAGGTAGAGACTAATCTTGTCCTTAATGCCGGCGAGAAAAGATGTTTATAGGCTTTCAGTCGGTGAAGAGACGCAGTGACACGAGCCACAGTGTTGGTCACCTGTATATCCCAGGAGAGAGTGCTGTTGTAATGCCCAGATAGACCACCAAATCCTTGTACGGAATCTTCTTACCTTTAACCTCAATAGCGCTAAATCTTTATAATCAAGATTCCTGATATATCTACAGGTTCCGAAAATTATCGCAGATGTTTTTCCAACGTTGAGAGTTAAACCGTTATCCCAATTTATCACGTTTTTGATGTTTTTATTTATCATTACAATGACCTCATCCAAGCAATTCAGTTTAACATGTAAATATATTATTAAATCATCTGCGTAAAACTGCGTAAAACTTTCGGTGCAGCTGCGCCAAGTTTTTTTACATTAAATATGTTATATTTTAAAAATTTTACATGGGTTTTTGACTTTTTACACAAAGCGAAATCTATATGATTTGACATAGTTTAAGGTTGTCCACGCAAGGTGAGGTCATTTCTTACATCGATGAGTGCTTTATATATATATACAAAGTACACTGATCACATAATATTTTAAACTTTCTATATAAAGTACACTAATCACATAATATTTTAAACTTTTTATTGTTTTGGAATATTTCATATTTTATATTTTAGAACGTATAAACAACTTACAAATATAATATTTTATATTTTGCAACAATGTATAAATGTACAAGATTTTACTTGGCGCTACTTATTGATATCATTTCTTTATAATACTACTTTTTCTAGAGATACAAATTGCGCGTGTACTTGGTAGTCAAGACCGCTTGCCTAGCAACCACAGAACACAAGGTGACCGCGGCGTAACACTTTTTAAACTTTTTATTGTTTTAGAATATTTATATTTTATAACAACGTATAAACAACTTACAAAGTTTTATATAATATTTTATATTTTGTAACGATGTATAAATGTCTAAGATTTTATTTGGCGCTACTAATTGATATCATTTCTTTTGTAGAATAGGTTTTGTAGAGAAAGATTTTTATAGTATAACGTTTATTGTAATCTAGAGATACGAGTTGCGCATGTACTTGGCTTTTTTTACCTTTTTTTAAAAAGGTAATTTGTTCGGAATATCACACATTTTTGTAGAATATGCCTAAGAAAAAAGAATTGAAAAGATTCACCATATCATCAACTCTATGTTTAGGTAGAGCAACAATAATGTCGTCGACATATCTATAATAAAGTGATATTTGGTAATTTATTGAACTTAATGCTTTCAACTCTAAATCTTGCAAGGTTAAATCTGCCATAATGGGTGACAAGGGTGAACCCATTGGTGCCCCAAATACTTGTTTGTAAATAGTGTCATGAAATGTGAAGTAAGTCGATGACATGACGAATCTTAATGTCAATATAAATTCATTCTCACTAATCTTTGTGTGTAATTTTTCAATTCATACCACCTTAGATTACAATTTACGTGTGAATTACAAACAGACAAAGGCATAGGATTTTTAGATTTACGTCTAAATTTATTAAATTCTGTTGTCACTTGTGATTGGTATCACAAGCCAACATATTCAGGACGTTATTTAAATTATTTGTCATTGAATCCTACTTGTCATAAAATTGGGACAATTTACACGTTAGTAGATAGAGCAATTTTACTAGCAAATCCATCATACCACCAAAAAACATAGGGTTCGTCGTAAACACATTACAAACTAATAATTACCCGTTGCGTTTTATATTTGACTACATCAATAAAAGACTACACATGCTGTTTAGTAATAAACTTAACAAAACCATTAAATACGAAACTGATATGGAAGAACAAACACCTTCCACACATTATTTTGTATTACCNTACACAACAACGTTAAACAATCTTAGTAAACAATATAACACGTTAATTAATGATAACACACAAACAAGATTATCATATAGAACGGTGAATAATCTAAGTAAATTCATTAAAACGCATAAAGACACCATTTCAAATTCAAAAAAGAATAACGTAGTTTACAACATTCAATGCAACAATTGCAAAGCCAATTATATTGGCCAAACCAAGAGACATCTGCAAACTAGAATTAAAGAGCACATTAATTATGTTAAGACACAAAATGTTAAATCTGTGATATCTGATCATTGTATAAACACGGGACATTCGTTTAATTGGGAGGAAATTAAAATTTTAGATCAAGAACCAAATTATATTATAAAAGACTAACGTCTGAAATGGTCAATATTAAATTAAAAAATAATACAATTAATGTTATGCATGATACGGTACTGCTTGACGATTCTTACTCCTCCTACATTGATCAGATAAAATCTCAAGCTGTTCAAAAATAGAGATTCGCGCAACATCGTACAGATTATCTCACACAGTCTCGACACACATGTGACACACGAACACACACATACAGATGATAGTAGAGACTACAATCATGTGTAACAAAGAAATGTTGTATATAGTTTTGTAAGATTTGGTGAGTTTGTTGTTAACATATGATTTTATTTGTTCCCAAGATTGTAATCAGTTTTTTTTTTTTATATAATTTTTTATAATATTTTATATTATGTAAACCAGATATCCACTGATGATGACTTAATAATAAAGTTGAAACGTTTGGATTAACTCTTACTTGTAAGAGATTTGTAATTAATGCANAACATCCTGCAATTGGTTCGAGAGCCCGTTATTCATTATTCAAAATTTATTCACATTTTTAAATTGTGTTGTATACCTAAAAAAGGCTGCGTAATACAATATTTTAATAATTGTTTTAATAACAACATTACTCACACTAAAGATCCGACAACTACACATCGCGAAGTTACATTTACACGCGTGCCTACCGACGGCAACGAAGTTCCTCGACGTACCGAAAGAGAAGAAAACCGAAATAATGGGACTCGATGATCCCGGGCGTGTTCCGTTTGACCACAGTACGATTCGACACCGATCGATTCGACACCAAATTATTGGACACAAAATTATTGGACACAGATTTATTCG
>NW_018022398.1:9002-16614 GCF_002006095.1 Pseudomyrmex gracilis
GTGTCGAATCGTACTGTGGTCAATAGAGTATCACCCGATGATCCCGTTCTCGTAACTATCGACTTACAAAAATGTAAACGTTAGCAAAATAGATTATAAGCAAATATTTCTGTATTACCTAAATGTAATCGTTGTATAAATTAGTACCTTTAGTATNAGAACTACTGTATGCGAATGTCAAAAGCACAAAACGGTGCTAAAACTCTAGGCTAATAAGTAAGACTCTTGAGATATTTTAGATCTTGTATTTTTGTATTAGTTTGTACTTTTTATTTTTTTTTTTAAGAAAGATCTTCATTCCAAAGGGGGGAGGTGTTACGTGCCGCGATCCCTGTCGCCGCCCAAGTTACGATTTTATCTACTTCCTTTGTTTGACACATACGACCCGCCAAAATCATACGCTAATAAACACAGCCCGATAAACTTCCTCTCCTTACAAACCCTCTCCCTAAATTCTTTCGTNGCCCGTTGCATGAATCTATGACTCANTAAAAGACAAACATTATGCCTTAGGAACAAAAGTCTGGCTCACACGTTTTTAGTTAAGACAAGTCAGTTCTCGTTCGCAGCTCAGACGAGCAACACTACCTCTCACATCAATAAAGCACCTCACAGAAAGTATCCCGCATATTCTTTTATTTTATTACGTGGCTATCTGGCACGTAACAACACAAGCGAGAAGTGCCGTCCGTGTGTGCTCAGTGCTGACCTGTTCGATCTTGCAACTCTAAACGCAATCATTATTCTCATTGTTCTCGACGAGTNAATGTGTATTTAGCAGTGTATAAGAAACATTATAGCAGTGTACAAAAACGTTTATTATCATCTTCATTTGGAGAATTCATCGCATCTTAAAGCAGTGATTACACACGCCATCATTGCATTAGCTCGTGCAGGTATTTCGATTTTTTAATGGTTATGACATCAACTCGTGCGATGTGAGATTACGTCATATTAATATACTTTTATAATTGTACAAATTTAAGGTTTTTGATNGAAGTTTACACACAGGATTAGATATATATTATTGTTTTTTAACAGTACTGAATTTTATGACAACTGCTATAAATAAAATATATCAAAATTTTATTTCAAAAATTAAAAATTAGTAACAGTAAAAAACACTAAATTATATCATTTGAATTATTTTAATAGATATATTTACTTTTTATAAAAAATGAGTCCATTTGTAAATAAAAAGTGTTCTAAACGCCGTAAGCCTATTTTGCAATTAGAGNAACAAAGGCGATCAAGGCTTNTCTTTCTGATAAGNAAATTTTATCAAAGAACCTCTAATNAGCAACTGCGTANTATTAAACAATTTACGCCATCTGTAGACGTAATGGATGACAAAGATATTCATACTAACGAGGTAGTGTTTCATAATGTCAAGTTGAGGACTGAGCAAAATGTTTCCAGTGACTCAGTCATGTATNTCNAAAATAAAGACAATTACGAAGTTAATTTGTNAACTGTAGACAATGATTGTAGTACTATTGATGATGTATCTATGAATACCATAAATCAAGTGTTTCAAAAATCCTTAGCATCAGCTTTCATAAAATGCAATCTCACTCATACACAGGGAAATGTAATATTGAATATTTTACGATCTCATAAATGCCATTCTCTTCTTCCAAAAAATACTTGTTCATTATTGAATACTCCACGTGTAAGTATTCCGGTTCATACAATATATCCTGGACAATATCTTCATATTGGCTTTAAAGTAGCCATTAATAATATTCTAAAAGAACGTATTAAATTATAAAATTCGCTTGCAATATTAACAATAAGTAAGTAAGTATAGAAAAATATAACAAGGTCTGTTTCGAGCTTTTAATGGATCTTAAAGTTTATTTAAACAAAAAGCATATAAAACGCAGTAAAACGCAAATGAAAAACAAATAAAATTAAGAGATGACACAAACGTTTCGGCCCTTACTTGAGCCTTCTTCAGTGTATAAATATAAATATAAATGTAAATATAAAAATAAATATAAATAGTCACGTCATATTACAAAGTTCGCAAAATTAATAAAAAATGATAGATCTTACATAAGAAGTCCATAGTAGTTGTATAAGGTTAGACTTCCTGAAAAGGTCGTGTAGTAAATAATCACACACAATATAATATAAAAGTTAAAGTTAAAGTTTACACGTATTGAAACTTACATATCCAAAGTCAAGATCAAACGATGAACAGAGAGAAAAAGCAACAACTTATATAACAGTCTCTCCACCAACCAACAGTAAAGTCAATGTAAAACGGTTGCGTAAAATTTAAATTTTGGAAGATTTTATTAAGTCAAGTAAATTAAAATAAGAATGGTCAAGTAAATTCGTGTCGTTAATTAGGTTTAAACCTAGTGTCTGTTCCTTGATATGTATAGTCTCAGAAATTAATCTTTTAAAAAAATTACGTTCTTAATCTAAAATTTGAGTATTATCCCAATCGAAAATATGATTTAAATCAAGTCTATGTTTTGAAATTACAGACAGCTGTGAGGAGGTTTTATTAATGTCATTTTTGTGTTCCTTTAATCGTGTTTTTAGTTGCCTTTTTGTCTGTCCAACGTAAGACGCACAGCAATTCATACAAGAAATCTTATAAATAATGTTGTTTTTCGAGTCGTGTTTTGTAGAGTCTTTATGTANTTTAATAAATACATTTAGTCTGTTGAGACATTTGTAGCCAATAATAACTTCCGCTTTCATTTTTTCTTCAATTTTCTTGTAATTTTGCAAACCTTGTAATATGACGTGATTATTTATATTTATTTTTATATTTACATTTATATTTATATTTATACACTGAAGAAGGCTCAAGTAAGGGCCGAAACGTTTGTCATCTCTTAATTTTATTTGTTTTTCATTTGCGTTTTACTGCGTTTTATATGCTTTTTGTTTAAATAAACTTTAAGATCCATTAAAAGCTCGAAACANACCTTGTTATATTTTTTTATACTTACTTACTTATTCTAAAAGAAACTCTTCCAAACCAGATTCCTTCTATCCTCGAAGTAGACTGGAATACGGATGGTGCAAACTTGAATAAAACAGGGAAAATGCAGATTTGGTCAATCTAAATTTCAATTAATAACATACCAAATAGCAAACCCCAAGTAGTAGAAATTTACATTGAAACTAAAAAGCCACCTAATATCGATTTATTTATAGATGAGTTTGTAGCCGATGTTCAGCAAAGTATTGCAAGTAACGGTATTACATTTAATAATAAACAAATCCCNATTGTATTAAGAGCATTTATTGCAGATGCTCCAGCTCGAGCTTGGTTATTAAACCATTATGGACATACATCTAGCCATGCATGTGGAAAATGCTGGGTTGCTGGTATTCGATATGAGAAAAGAATGATTTTCTCAGGTACGAATCATCGTTTAAGAACCGATAATGAGTATGTTCGGATGATAGATTGCGATCATCATAAAGGANGTAGTCCATTGTCTAAGTTACCTATGGGGATGGTAACACAAGTTCCAGTAAAGTATATGCACTTAGTGTGCTTAGAGGTAGTTAAAAAACTGCTAAACGCGTGGATTCCAGGCAAATATGAAAGAAAACAAAATTATCAGGCCGAATCGTAGAGTTGGCATCGAAGCGACTTAAACTTCTTTCTTGTTACTGTCCTCAAGATTTCGCCAGGAAACCTAAATCTTTAAGTGACTTTTCAGAATACAAAGCAACTGAAGGCCGATAATTCATTTTATATACCGGGTCTGTAGTGATGCATGACATTTTGGAAAAGCAAGCTTATATTCACTTCTTGTTTTTACATTCAGCAATTCGTACGCTTTGTAGTAAATCACCTTCAAAAACATTATTACGACGTGCAGAAGTAGCCATTAAAAAATTTGTGGAAAAGTGTCAAGTGTTTTATAAGCTTTCTTTTCTTTCATATAATATACATGCATTATTACACTTAGTCAAAGATGTAGAACACTTTCGTGAACCTCTTGATAATTTTTCAGCTTTCAAGTTTGAAAATAATATGCCATTTTTCAGACGATCTTACAGAAAACCTCACCTTGCTTTGCAACAATTTGCCCTGAGACAAGCAGAAAGAAATAATATACAAAAAGAGCTTCCTCCGACACATGTTATTACAACATTTATAAAAATTTTTGACAGACATAACGAAGGTCCTCTTCCAGTAGAATTGTCGCTTCGACATTGTCAACAGTACACAAAGATACAAATTAAAAACATGTTTTTCTGTGTTACTTCACTAAATAATAAATGTTGTATTTCAAAGGACTGTACGATATGTGTCGTAGAAAATATACTCGAAATTAACAAAACATACTATTTTGTAGTAAAGAAATTCGCAATTATAAAAGATTTATATGATGTCGGAAATTTGTCATCGTCATTAGGAATTTACAAATGCTCTGCATTATCAAACAATTTGTCAATCAATCGCTCGTGAAATAATCAAATAAATCATAAGGCCGATACGAGCAGTACAATACAGGTTGGTCGTGTATAAAAAGTTGTCTTTATTCAATAAACAGACGTTTCGGTCCCACAAGTTTGGACCTTCTTTAGTATAAAAAAGTTAAAGTCTAACAAGAAAAAATAAAAANTAAATAAAATAAGCGCAAAGCAAACATCATAGTAAATTAAAAATAACATATTAATAAAACTCCACTCAAATAAGAAAAAACGTTTTAGTTCACTACATCACTAACAGATAAANAAAATGATGTCGATAAATTACAATATTATACTGTGTACTGGTAAGAAAACATAAAACAGCCAAATATATATAGATATCTCCATTATCAGATCAGAAAATCAAAAGGTTCACAATAAGTCGAAAAACATGTTTACAAATTAAATACAAAAGTAACGGTCTAAACTTTTGATTTATACAATTCTAAAAAAAGACAGTAAGGTTTTAGCTTGTCAGTGTCCGACATTACATTTATCGGATTGTCTTGTAACTTGATGTGGAGCATTTCTGAAACTGATCTCTTATAAAAAAATTTTTCCATGTCCAAGATTTTAACGTCGTTCCAAATAAAGTCATGACAAGTCTTCAAACGATGCTCCGTAACCACTCCGTAACCACAGAAACAAAATCAGAGTTTCTATTATAATCTGATTTCTATGTTCGCTAATTCTAGTTTTTAACTTACGCTTCGTTTGTCCAACATAAGATATATTACANTTATTACAATTAATTTGATACATCACATCTTTATTTTGATCATGAGTTAACTTATCCTTTCCAACTTTTATGAATTTACTCAATTAATTCAAACTTCGAAACGCCAAAGAAATCTCGTTAGTTTTTTTAAAAATTCTTGAAAAAGAGTCAGATAAATCAGAAAGATAAGGAACAACAAAATATTTGTTAACAGTTTTAAGATTAGAATGACAAACAAATTTATTGTCAATGTTTGAATTTAATCTGTTATTAATTAAAAATTTCATTCTATTCCTGATTATCTTAAATATAAAAAGTAGAGGATAGTTATTCATAAGGAGCACCTCAATCATAAATTTAAAATTATTCTGTTGGAAGCAAGGGTCAGATAATAGTATAATTCTATCAACCATATTCAAAACTACAAATTTTTTGTGCGGATAGGCCGAGTAAAATTTCAAATATCTCCCAAAAAAGTATGTTTATGGTACCAATCAAACATTAATTTACCATTATAATTTAAAATCTTGACCTCTAAAAACCTTAACAAATCATTATTTTGGACTTCTATTGTGAATTGTAATTTATTATTATAATTATTGATCGTATCTAATAGTAAAGTTAAACCATCCGCAGGTGCTGTCAGAATAATATCGTCACCATATCTAAAATAAAATGAGGGCTTGAAGTTTAATTTTTTCAATATAAACTTCTCTAAGTCTTGCATAACAATATCAGCAATAATTGGAGATAAGGGAGAANCCATAGGCATTCCGAAAGTTTGTTTGTATATTTTATTATCAAAGGAAAAGAACGTTGATGTTAAAACAAAATTAATTGCTTCTAAAAATTTTTTCANAGAAACCTTTGTGTTTTTTCTAATATATGTCCATCTGACTTTGATCCCATTTATAGCTAGATCGATGGGTATATTTGTAAACAAGGAAATTACATCTAAAGATACAAGCAAGTGACCTTGTTGCAGAGTAAAACCCCTCAATTTGTTAACAAGATCGACACTAGTTTTTACGTAACTAGTCGAAACTGGTATACTTTTCTGAATCAATTTATTCAAATACTCAGCAAAGTGATGTAACGGACTATTAATCGTGGAAACAATTAATCTAAACGGATTATCCTTTTTGTGAATTTTTGGTATCCTATAGGCCCGAGGTAATAAACCATCGCTAGATTTGATGGATTTGTAAGTAAGATCAGAAATAAATTCTTTTTGTACCCAATTTCTTAACAATTTATTAAGACCTTCATCTATNATTTTTATAAAATTTCTATTAACACGAGAATACGTCAAATTATCACTGAGCATTGCATTAATTTTTTCCAAATAAGAAATCCGATTAACCGCAACAGTCACATTGCCCTTATCTGCGCGTGTAAATATAATATCAGGGTGATTTTTTATGAAAATCGAAACCTGTTTATGTCGAAATAACAATTCTTTATCAATATCGCTCAATCTNTGTGATGTACATAAATAATTAGTTAAAATTGGGATAACGTGTGATTTCAACGATTCCGCAATTTTTTTATTATTATAAAACCTTCAATTATTTTCAAAATCTTTTATCACCTCTAATAAGTTGTCCTTTCTAATAATAGGCATGCTAAAATTTTCACCTAGTTGTAAAAGTTGGACAACTCCATTTGGGATATCAAAGGAAGTCAAATTAACAAACCATTTTTCCTTAATGTCTAAAAGGGAATTTGAAGTCAAATTACTAAAACTACATGCGTTAACTTGAATAGAATCAAATGCAGGAGACATTGGTTTGTTATCCATTTTGAAAGTATATTTATCTCAAATTTTTTCAGAATCATTGTTAGCGTACGAAACCACATGTTCAACGGTATAAGAGATAGGTTCAATTTTTTTTAATGTCAGTACGGATTTTTTACTAATTAACCAATCAATTTTTATGTTAACGTGCAGAACTTGGAAACTCACAAATCTGTCAAGAAAATTATATTGTGTGTAAAAGAAATTATTTAATATACTAGCTGGTAACTATTCATATAGAGTTTTGTTCAAATCACAAATAGTTTTTTGTAAAAACCAAAGTTTCCTATGTGTATCATGAATTTCCAACTTTAAAATACTCGAGAAAAATCTTTGTACATATCTTTGCATTCTTAAAGAACTTTTGTAATCGAACAATTTATTGGGATATTTCAAAGAAATGTTCCTCCACACATCTGTAATTCTTTCTTCATCGGTTTCGCGGACTGAGTGCAGGAGCTGCGAATATGGAGGTCTTAAGTTCAAATCCCGCTATCACATTTAGGATTTTTTCAGATTCGGTCTTTTTCAATAGAGTTCATCGGTTGATCAACGAGCTGAATCAGGCTTCTAGAAATTAATTTGAGTGAAATCTCGAATTAATTCCTTTCCGATAAGGCGATATACCACTGATTTTTTTT
>NW_018022398.1:17619-23043 GCF_002006095.1 Pseudomyrmex gracilis
CAGCGTTTGATCCACCCTTCGAAGCTTTTCTGGAAGTCGGTTTTTGGTATAGCTATTAGTGCCTCCAGCAATTTTAGCTTTATTGCCTCCACACTCTCAAAACGAGTTTCTCGTAGTGGTTTTTTGAGTTGATCGAATAGGAAAAAGTCACATGGTACCAGATCAGGTGAATTGGGCGGTTGTTGAATGGTATTGGTGTTGTTTTTGACGAGAAACTCACGAATAATCAACGCATAATGAGATGGCGCATTATCGTCATGAAGAATCCACGAGTTGTTGCCCCACAAAGCAGGTCTTTTTTTGCGGATAGCTTCGCGTACGGATCCGAATGATATGGTGGTTGTCTCAGCTATCTCCCTTATCGTCAATTTGCGATTTTCAATCAACAAATGTCGGATCTCATCGACGTTTTCATCAGTTTTCGATATCGATGGCCTCCCAGGACAAGCATCGTCCTCAACAGTCTCACGACCACTTTTAAAGCGTTTATACTACTGGTACACCTGTGTTTTCGATAGAGTATCGTCACCATAACACTTTTGTAACATTTTTAATTTGTCGGGACACTTAATTTTATTTTTATAGCAAAATTTAATGCAAGAACGTTGTTCAAGTTTTAAATCCATTGTAAAAATCGCCGCGACGTAAAAACTTGATGTAAAGAAATCACTGTCATAAAGGTAAATGAACAGCTGATAAGCAGAAGCTTGGCATGGGTGTCCGTAACAGTGCTGCCAACGTGACACAAACAACAGAATTCTAAACCGATAAGCCCGCGAGGTTTAAATTAAAAATTTCAATTATTTTTTGATCATGGTATATATATACACGTAATTGTTTCTATCTCTGAACCTTAGCAACTCTAGCTTTGCCAAANAATACTGTTTACGATGTACGTGAGTTTTGTGTTGCTAAAAAGCTATAAGCTCAATTGAGCAGCGTGACCAGTAACTATATATTTATATCAGTACTCTAAACATATANATGTATACAGAGTATCCGGTAATTGCCGTACAATCTNTCGTAGATACCTAGATAGAAGAATAATACTAAGTCAAACAGTCCTATATCATTTTGTGCGATTTGCAATAATTACCGAGATCTTTATTATTGCAAATCTCGCAAAGTATATAGAACTTTTNGACTCAGTATTACTCCTTTTACCTGTCTACGAGCGATTGTACGGTATTTTTTATGGCGTTTATTGAAATCTTTAAAAAAAAAGATTAGAAAAAGTACAATGTATCTTATATGATTTAAATTTAGTTAAGGATAGTAGACATATATATAATGATGTTTTACCTACGTTACTTTTCTTGCGTAATATACGCAGGTTTTTACATGTATGTAAAAAACAGTTTTTACACGATAATAATAAGCTTTTACATAAAAAATTGTGTGGTAAAATTATTATGCCTTACGGCTACGTTATGTTACCTTTTTATAAGCTTAATCCTAAAAAACAAATGCAGCGATACACAGATTAAACAGTAACGTAGATATTCTTCGATAAATTATAGTAAAAAGTTAGTTTTTAAATATAAAGAGAAAGAGAGAGAGAGAGAGAGAGAGAGAGAAATATATTGTATGTACATTTCAGAGACTTGGACATTATCAAGAAGAGACTCGAAGATATGTCGACAAAACAAGATTTCATGTAAGTTTTTCCTTTTGGAAGCTATATATTCTTTGACTGTTTGAAAATATATTTGAATAAAAGACCGGCCCAGTGGTCTCGCGGCCTGAGTGCAGGGGCTGCGAACTTGGAGGTCCTGAGTTCGAATCCGCTCACCATCAAAGGATTTTTCCCGGACCGGTCCCTTTCAACCGAGTTTATCGGTTGATTGGCGAACTAAATCGGACCTCCAATAATTAATTCGAGTATAATNCCCCCTCGAATTAATCCCCCTCCCACAAGGCGGTCACAGTCACAGTCACATTACCTGAGCACGAGCCTGACACAGATGGGCACACGCTCACTGTNAAAGACGGCCGTGTACCGCGTGGTAGTAGTTACTGCACAACAATCCCCCCTTACGTTCTGAGGATAGAATGGCGTATAGACTAACCTTTCCATAGGTTTACGAGCCATAAGCGCACCAAACCAACTAAACCAAACCATATATTTGAATAAAGATAAGCTATTGACAAATGCAGTTAGAATTTATATTCTTTAAATTGATCGTTTTTAATATGTATAAAAAAAAAAAATTAATAATAAATATAAAATAAATAGTAAGTAAACATTACATAAATATCAAATAAATGATTTTTAACTAAATTCAAAACTTAATTTATTAAAAAATTTATAATAAATATATTTACAAAATAATATATTAAAAATAACAATATTAAATATATATTTAAAGTAAACGTTAACTGAACGTTTTTNAAATTAGCTTCAAAATAATATTACCTGTAAAATTAATTAATAAATATGACATTAATGTAAAATACATAATAAAAGTTAAATTAATATGTACTAAAAATGAATATAAATAACTATAAATATAAATGTCATATAAATGTTAAAGAAATGATTTTTAAAACAATTATTAGAAGACTCTTGTCTTGGGCTCTGAAGTTTCTATACTAAGATATATAAACAGATGTATAAATGGTTGTAAGAGCCGTTTGCTGGGTGTTGTGCGGGAAATATTCGTGTATATATATATTTTTCGCAATATTTTAAAATTAATTAGGGAAGTCTCTCATATATGAGATGCAAATCTAGCATCCTATATAATTTTAAGAATTGAAATTTCAATTCAAAAACCTCACGTGTAAAAATTTACACGTGAACACGTATATATATACACACGAATATTTCCCGCACAACACCCAGCNAACAGCTCTTACAACCGTTTATACATCAGCATATATCTTAGTATAAATGATTTTTAACTTATATATAAATAAAAATTAAATATCAAATAATACAGAAAATGCTGCANTATGTTCTACTACAGGTTATCGTACTGTGTTTCAGAGCTCTGGACCAAAAATTNGTCAAGTTGTTGAAATTGAGATCTGATAAAATGCCGACAAAACCTAACTGTCTTCCTTTAGAGTCCGTCGAGCAGGTAGAGCTTTTCGAACATATCGAAGAAGAGCAGAATGACCAAATCGTAAGTCTTGCCTAGTATATACGATAACATGTATATAATGAAGCATTTGTTTGTTTATNCGTACATTTCTGTGAATGAAATATCAGTCTGTATGTAAGCGCAATAACTGAAGAACTTTGGTTTTAGAAAACATTTAANTTCGATGCAGTAATATCACTCATGCAGAGAAGAAAGTAATCTCTAAGATATCAAATGAANAATCATTATAACTTTAACGGAATTTATTAATTCAGAGATATATATACAGAATTTGCTCGTATTTTGTGTTAATAGAGTGAACTTGTACTTGAAGAAATGTAGAAAGATATCAGGAAAATAAGTTATCATAAACACAGAGTAGCATTTTTTCCAATGTATAATGAGATTTCTTTTTCCTTGTCGTCATTGTGTAGAAAATAATTACAGTACTATTAACATATTTACATTTTAATATGCAATTGTGTGTTTTAGATCGCTTATCTAAAATTTTTAAAAGGTCATACAGTTGACGAAAGCGTTAAATTTTGCATGAAGGAGANAATCACAGACAGTGCTTTAAGCAATTATTCTTTGTGGAGAGAGAAGAATAACAACATTGACTTATACAACAAAAGATTGTTATTAACAGTATACGGTATGTAATTTTTTTTACTTACATTACCATAACTTAAGATTGAATTAAAAGAATAAAAATTTCAAAACATTATATACGATATTCATAACACCAATGCTAACTTTTAGTAATGTTAATATTTAACGTTAAAGGTATAAAATTATTATTCACTTTTATATTACTACGTAAGTTCTCGTGCTTGTCAAATTTTGGTTTTTAATTCAAATCGGTCAAAGAGTTGGAAAATAACATGAATATTCAACGTTGTATGTTTTCAAATTGTTTTTAATTGACAATATAATTATCAATATACATTCAAATTTACGTTTTTTGTTATTGTTATGTTTTTATAAATTTAGAAGCGGTAGCAAGCAGTCCATACTTTGCGAAGCCANACAGGCACATATTTTTCGAGGCTGTAAAAGAGGCAATACGTTTTGCCAAACAACGCCTCAGAAATGCAACAAAAAGAGTTTCTGGGCAGAAAGGTTGTCGTTCAAGAAGACACGAGAAGACCAACACCATTTTTGGTGAAAATAAAACTGAACTTTAAAAAGTAAAGTAAAATTNTTAATAAATATTTTTAATCAATATGATTACATAGTTTGATAACCATATATATAGTCTACTGCTTCTATGGTTACTTTCAGAAACTCAACCGTTGCAGTCGGAAACATCACAACGTTATAGTCATGGCGCAATATTTGCTTTTTATCAAAGAGCGATTTTTTTCGTTGTTGTTTTTCTTTTTCTTTTTTTTTAATAGTCTTATTACAAGTGATGATCTCATAAACAGTGTGAAACTGTTAAAACTTATATAAAATATTGTGAAACATACGTGATACATACATATAAATAAATATATATACATATTTAATATATAAATAAAAATATATATGTATATTTTATTTAAAAACTGTCCTTTATTATTTAAAAAATTTCCTTTTATTTGTTTTATATAAGTTTGAATTTGTTTGTTTTTAAATTGGTCAATTTTTCATCGGCAATGGATAGTTTTCTTAAAAGTAATTATTTAAAGATGGCGCAAAAAATGAATGTATATATTTTATATACATATTTATATATATATTTATACGTATATTTTTTAAAACATATGTATATAATTTTTCAAAANTATTTTTTTGCGCTTGCTTTAAATAATTTTTCTTAGAAAAAAATCTTGTTGTCGATGAAAAATTGGTCAAAGACAAACGGATGAATACATATTCATCTGTTCTCGACATGTTGCATTTTTGCTGAAATTTCTGACTCGACACGTGTTGTTGGCAACTTGTTGTCATGTTGCTCTTTATGTTAGTGATAAATCGTTGACAGCAAATACACGGCTAGTTGTCGGCAATACATGTTGACTATGTGTGATGTCAAATCAAAGACAACTACCTGACTCACCTTGTTCTAAGTTTGCTAAAAACTTAAGCGCTCCTGTTTTTGGCAACATGACAGCAAACCCACAGACAGGTGGCTATCAAGGTTGTATTTGTAATAATTGATAAGATATTCACGTTTCCGTCGTTTAAGATAAAGACCATTATCTATTTTGTAATACTACCATGATCAAAAAATAACCAAAAATTTTAATTTAAACCTCGCGGGCTTATCGGTTTAGAATTCTGTTGTTTGTGTCACGTTGGCAGCACTGTTACGGACACCCATGCCAAGCTTCTGCTTATCAGCTGTTCATTT
>NW_018022399.1:0-1582 GCF_002006095.1 Pseudomyrmex gracilis
TATAAATTTATCATTTATTTCGTCACAAAAAAGGGCGAACACGTAAAAAAAAATAAGAGAAACAAAAAAGTAAAACCTCCGTGCGGAAACTGCTGCACAGAAGAAAAGCGCACAAAATATAAGATGAGCGAGTACACAATTCCAGAAGAAAAAAAAATAATTAAAAAAAATAATAATAAAAACTATATATAACAGTTTAATTTTAGAAAAAAAGAATTCACAGATCCACAAAACGGAAAAACGAATCTTCTGGAATAGTGTAGACAGAGCAAGAGAGAAGCTTCTGGAAACCTCGGTGATCCAATTTTAAAAAATAGATATTAAGGGACAACACAAGCGCGAACGAAATAGAAAAGGCGTTAGGATAAAAAAGCCGAAAAAAAATCTTGTTAAGAAAGAGGCAATAAAAAAATTGGGCACGAGGATTCCAGAAGGATCGAAAGCTGGCTGTAAGAGAGAGGGAAGCTACTATATAAGAGCGCGGGTTGAACCAAAGGGGGTCGTCAGAAAACTAACGGTCGAGCGATAAAGTATAAAGAAACTCGCGAAATCGCAGAAAAATCGATCGCGGCGATAATTACTCGGGAGTAATCAAATCGAATAAGCCGAGTGACAATAAGATAAAATCTGTAAATTCATAAAAATGTAAAGAAAGATTATAGCCGGAATAAATGTAATCATTAATAGAAGTTTGTGAAATAAAACAGTGTTTAAAAGTTAACACGCCGAGTGAATTAATTAATAAAACATTGGATCCAAACTCCAAAAGAAAGCACCTATGGAAATTGCGAACGACTCGACATTGAAAGCTGGTTGGTGAAGCGGCTAGGGCGACTAGATTGCAACACAGGTGATTGGCGGTGCTGCTGTACTCAACAAAAGCATCCAAAAATACAATCCCGGATTGGCGACAACCCCTGAGCAGCATCCAAGCGGTGGGCGAGTATTTAGTTAAACGCAAACCAGGTAAAAGAAGGCAACCAATGAGGAGAAGGTAAGCGATTAAGCTATAAACATTTAAAATCAACTAAGAAGGGAAAGAAAAGGTCTCGTAAGATAAAATCCAGGTGACAAAATTAGTATCGAAACAGCGATAGTGTCAATCTGGAAATAAAGAACATCATCGAGTCCGTAAAACTTTCGAAAAACACTACGTGAGTATAAATATAAATTAATGCATGGAGTGCGAACATTCTTGTCGGTAGTGAAGAGCAAACCGACTGGCGACCGTGAAAAAAGAATTTTAAATTAAAATAATCGCCTAGGGACGTGATTTTGGGGAGTTCCGGTCACATTATTACGTCACTGTGGCAGTACTGCCAGTAAAAAACGAACGCAGGCTATATAAATTCTTAGAATGGCGTATGGACTAACTTGAATCGGTCTTTTGAGCCATATATATATGCACCAAACCAACCAAACCAGAGATGCCAGATTCTGAACCATATATGTAATACTTCTATATGGCTAGTTGAGCTCTCAGCGCGGTTCCAACACTACGGTGCAGACAATGCTCTACTCTCTTTATTACTCTTTATCACTGTTCAGTTTGTTCGAAAGCGCATGCGTGACATGTATCCAT
>NW_018022399.1:2707-5119 GCF_002006095.1 Pseudomyrmex gracilis
ATAGAAACTTTTTTTTCAAGCATACCACGGTCAGAAGAATTTCGAGCAAAACACATATAAGTGCGGTACACGCGCCTTTAAGTTCGCTTTCCTTCAACGTTATCCATCGATGTTCCCCCTCCAGACCGGCGGAGCGACGGAGACAGCACCTGGATGCATATTGTTCCGTCCTTTAGAAGACGCGGACAACTCCTCTCACAGAACGCTGGGTCTATTTATATATAAGTCTATGGGTAGCATGCGGTAGCATGGAGGGGATGCGCACACAACCTCAGATCGTATACGTGTGCGCTCGAGCTTCGGGCGCGATCGCACACGTACACGATCTGAGGTTGTGTGCGCATCCCCTCCATGCTACCGCTGCTACCGCATGCTACCAAGTGTTCAGAATCTGGCATCTCTGAACCAAACCACTATATAAATTGTCAAATTTTCTTACACAACCAACTTGGCGCGAGGCACTACCGTGCTTCTCGATATGCACTTAGCATGAATCACTTTTCGTTTAATAACTATTATTTCAAAGGTATATACGCACACACATACATATATTACATATACATACATAAAATACATATATCATACAATTAACTTCATAGTCATACAAATCAATTTCATCTGTCATAACATATGTAAAAGCTTGGAAAATTGTAGAAAGTTTATTTTAAAATTGCGTTGCATTATGTGTTATGTACATAAGATTCTATGTTCAATTTTTCTTCTCTTGCGCTAGCTTCTTTTGATTAATAGCCTCTCTAAATTGACCCAATATAAGATTCTCTCTCTTCTGCCGTTCTTCCTTGCTAAACATCGCCAAGGCGCGCTTTTCATCTGCAGAATAAATCTGATTTTCTTTACGTATACGAACAGCTTCCATGCGACGATGTCTGTAAAAAAAAAGAATTATCATTATATGTCATCAGATTTCTGTACATTTAAGTTTTCATGCTGAATATTTGATTTGTTAGGTTCTACAATAAAGTCGTATGTCGCTGTCGGATTTCAGGCGCAAGTGTGTTGAGCTGCTCACTCGACTTTTGACGACAGCTCTCGATGACACGAGTCAGCTCAATATGCTTGCGTTCGACGTCCGATAGCGACTTATTGTAGAACAAAAGTTAGAAATATTTCAAATCTTACCTGCTGCCACTCATGACATAACCAACAGATTCATACGACGCTATCTCTTCAGATGTAAGACCGATTTCACCTCTTCTAGGTATGCGTTTTCCTTCAGCGACATAAGCAGCCATTGCCGCACCCTCGCCTGGTAACAGCGCTTTGCCAAAATCTTTTGCTGAAAGAGTTACATGTGGCTTTGGAGCTGGTCCAATCGCAGTATCATCTCCACTGTTGTCCGAATTAGAATCCTTTCTTGGTTTTGGTTTTTCAGTAACTGTGTTTTTTTCCACCCAGATCTCTTCCTCGCTGCTGTTGTTACTGCTGCTATCGTCAGAATTGTCACTGTCTATAGATTTCTTTAAATTTTTCTTTTGCTTTTTTTCTTTTCTCATTTCCTTTTTCATCTTTTTTTCTTTTTTCTTTTCTTTCTTTGCTTTTTTCTCCTTCTTATGTTTCTATATCACAGAGTTAACTGTTGTTACACAAATTGTTTAATAAGTATACATACATATATAAATATCACTGTACATACTTATATAAATATTATTGTATTGACATGTGGGAAATTAATTTTGTACCTTCTTTTTGGAACTACTACTGTGTCTCTTTCGTTTGTCTCTTGACACAATATCTTTGATCTTGTGTTTGCTGAAGTCTTCCTCCTCATCATCAGAACTACTGCAAATATGATCCAAATTTACAAATTCTAACCTCTTAAAAGCATTGGAATACAAATATTACTAATTATTATTTGCAATTTTTTTACATGGTCAACGATCTAGAAAGGAAAAATGTTATTAAATATACCAATTTAAAAAAGAATACTTACTATTCGATCTGTATAGGAGATTTACTCCAAGCCTCACGAACTCCACGTAATCCTATTAATTCTCTTTCGCGTCTACGCGCGTCCATCATTTTTTCGTTCATCATCTTGCGCTTTCTCGGTTGGGTTTGGTGCTCTTTTGGCTCAGTAGACCTATAAAGCTAGTCCATACGCCATTCTATGTCTTTTTGATAACAGGTTTAAAACCGTGGATTGGGTTCCTGACGCCAAGCCACGGAGTTGTGCATTTGTTTAAATTAAAGATAATAATAAAGAAAGTGGTGTAAAACACCGACAATTGTCCAAAAATATTCACTGCGCACATCCAACCGATATGGCTGATGCAATCCAACTTATCTTGCGCTTTCTCTTCTTTCAAGGCTGTGTTCAGTTAAGCAAGATGGAACGAACTAATGCAGGAAATGCAGGAAATACAGGAATTGGAACTAATGAAACTAATGAAA
>NW_018022399.1:5979-17418 GCF_002006095.1 Pseudomyrmex gracilis
TGTATTTCCTGCATTTCCTGCATTAGTTCGTTCCATCTTGCTTAACTGAACACAGCCCTGTATTTCCTGCATTTCCTCCATTAGTTCGTTCCATCTTGCTTAACTGAACACAGCCTAGTACGGTGCCGACCTGAAGCCCAAATGTTACGGTGCAGACAATATAGTAGCCTCTCTCTCGCGCAAGGTCCAGCTGCTTTGTGCGCATGCGGTGAACATTCAAGCACGCTTGCGCATTTTTCTTTCTCGCGTTCTTTCTCTCACTTTCCAATGCTCTGTCTCACTCGCACTCGCTTAGTAGACGCGCCTGCGCATAATGACGCTCAACTATTTATGCCCATATTTGGACTTCGTGCATCTCTCTTTCTCGGGCCTCGTGCCTCTCATTGCGAAGATACGCGACTAGCAATATAGGAGTATTATATATATGTATATATGGGAGAGTTGCGCTACTGTATATACTGTGGTCTAGTTTCCACCGAAGCAGTAATTCACACCTAATGCGGCGTAGAATCAAATTTAAGTCTATAGAAACGCGTCAAATTGCGCTGATTTTGCTTCCGCTTTGATTTATAAGTACTCTACTTCCAATGGAAACGGAACATTAAATTTGATCTGTACCGGAATGAAACCGAATTGAGGGTACGGTGGAAACTAGACCTGTGTCAGAACGCTGCCACTGTGGCCACTACTTAGACGCCGTCTAGTGAGGAATGCAGCAAGCTGCCCTTTTTTTTCTCTCGTAAAGACAAGTGTACCAATTTATCGAAAGTGATTACAAGATATTCGACGTTTTGCAGTTTTACATTACAAGGTGAGTAAATCAAACGGGATAAAAAATTCTGATCTTTGATATCGCGTGTTGTCGTTCGGATTTGTTTGCTTACTAATCACGACAGTTTTGCTTTACGAAAGCATCAGTTCGAATACATGCCGATAATGATACCGACGAAGATGTATCCTATTGTTTATTTATATAACTTTCCGTTTATGGACCAGCCACAGAACACCCTAAATTCGCTAGACAATTTATAGAATTTAAGAGAGGTTCAACCAGAAGTCAATTAATTTAATGTTATATTTTCATATTTTTCTGTTTCTCTTGATTTTTATATTTTCTATTTTTTTAAGGGGGGATTTAGCACAGTTTATTTTTTCTTTTTTCTGTAGATTAGATACGACAATTTGTGTAAATGAGCGGAGATCAATCAAAATGAGCTCGCTACAACAGGGAAATCGATTCTTACCATTTTCGAACAATAATCTTCAACGAAAACAATTATCCATGCAAGGTATGTGTGTAATTATCATAGCATCAATACAAGGATGTTCAGAAGATATTTAATTAATATTTTCTTCTCTACAGGTGGTCTTCCTCAGAGTTTAAGTGGTAGTGAGACTGATGTTTCTACATCTAATGAAAATCTCAGTAACGAAGAAAGATATGTCATAAGACATACAGCACGACAAGAACCACAAGGACAAGAAAACCAACAGCAGAGTCCTTCTAGATCTTCCAGTCATAAGGAAAATATACCAAATATTCAGGTATATAATATTTTTAAACAAAACAATGCAATTTTTTTTTAACAAAATGCAATAAGTTAAAAAAAACCATTTTTACAATTCTATATTGCATTAGGGTAATCTGCATAACAGAAATAGCCTAAAGGAAAGTTTGAATGGATCGAATAGGAATAGTTTGAAAGAAAGTTTGAACGGCTCTAATCGAAATAGCCTAAAGGATAGTACCAATGGCTCCAATCGGAACAGCTTAAAGGACAACTTGAGCAATCGCACTAGCTTAGGTTCTAATCGAAGTAGTCTAGATGTGTCGACGAGTTCTTACAACACATTGATCATACACAATGCTAATGACGAAGGATCATGGATACTGAGCTCTGGAAGGTAAAAAAGTCAATCAATTTTTTACATTAAGCTCTAAATGCTTTGTATTTTTGCTAGACTGTCAGGTGTGATGAGAGAACATGGGGACGTGGGCTACTTGTATTGTGATGGAAAAGGCCAATCCAATAGTCCCACAATGCAATCTCTGTCCAATTTGCCACATGAAGATTATGTCCAGCAATCCTGTGGCGGTGGCTGTCAAGAAATCACAGATATTCCAGATGATTATCTTAATCAGTCTCAGGTATAACAAAGAAATATGTAATTTAAAGATTAAAATTTCGTTTTACATGTATTTATTCACACATTTGTGAAAATTTAATGTATTTAATTTAATAAGTGATCCTTTTTATTTAATTACATGTGACGATGTACACTTTATAGGTTCTGAAACATCTTGCAAAAGAGGTGAAAGTGCCATCGTATGTCAATAACGGCAGTAATATGGAGATGAGACTGGGAGAGATGAGAATAAGAGACAATGACCGAGAGAAACAGAACGAGAACGAATACGAAGGCGGATCGTCGCCGTCTTACGTGTCCTCGCTGGCACCTTTGAAATTCTGCAAGCACTGGCGATATCTCGCGCCAACAGAGAAATTAACAATATCGCGATCGCAACCCGATCTATCCAGAATCAACAAAGAGGACATTGATAACTACAATCTTCGAACAACGTCACCTCGGTATAATATAATTTAATATTTTCCGCATATATCGCGTCTTATTGTAATATTTCCATCACGGTTGATTCTTTTGTTTTTTCCAGACCTCAGACGAAAGGACGAGAAGAGGTGGAAAGGGAAACAGGCGAAGTGTGGCCGTCGTCAGAGATGATTCAGATTATAATTCAGGAGAATAGCGCGTTGAAACTGGAGTTAGATCGTTGCTACAAAAAAGTTTCAAAATCGCAGAAACTGGAGCAAGAGATCGCAAAAGTGCATCGCGCCCACGAGGAGCTTGCGGCGTCTTGCGAGCGACGAGAGAAGCTGGAGCGCGCCGCTCGATTGAGACTGCAAAATGACTGTCGTCGACTGAATGAACTGAATCGCGCGCTCAGGGAGCAGATCGATCTTCTCTCAACACGCACGAATGGTCCTCCAATCGAAACAATGCGCAAAGAGCTGACGCAACGCGAAGTACTCATCGGACAGCTCATCAGTCAAAGTATAATCTCTTTCGAGATTTGTATATAAGTTTGCAAGAACAAATTCATGTATTAATCTTTTGATTTTTTTCCAGATAAAGAATTGACCGCTGCAAAAGAGAGACAAGAAATCGAGCTGTCCGCTCAGAGAGCCACTTTGCAAGAACAACGTACACATATCGACATTTTGGACACTGCTCTGACTAACGCACAAGGCAATGTCGTACGACTCGAAGAAGAAGTAAATTTTACTAAATCGACTGATTATATATATATAATTAATATATAATTATATTATATATATATATAATTATACGTAATATATAATTATATAATATATATATACACACACACACATATATTATACAGTAGAACCTCCCAAAACGTATACAAATCCACTCAAAACGTATATTTTCTCCTTCATCGCTTTTCCCACCACGAAGTATGATTATAACCAAAACTGCGCTTGCGCTTGCGCATTAGGCTATGCACATGTAACACACGTGAACTTTAGGTAAAGAGTGAGGGAATAGGAGCAGTATACATTTTGGGAGGTTCGTCGGTCCCGACTGTATACGTTTTGGGAGGTTCTACTGTATATATATTACACATATATATATGTACATACATATATTACATATATATATAATTATGTAATATGTAATTGTATAATATATATATAACACATACATACATACATACATACATACATACATACACACACACATACGCGCGCGCGCGTATGTATGTATGTATAAACATTGGAAAATGGAGAAAAAAGTGAAAAATAATGTTGATATATTGTTAATTATCTAAAAAACCTGCTTGTTATAGTGTCGAAAGAAGCAAGTATACGTTGAAAGAGTGGGTCAGCTACAGCGGGCTTTGTCTTCTCTTCAGGCGTCTAGCGATAGACGGGAAGAGACTGAAAGACAACTAAGAGGTCAGTTGGAAAAAGAGTTACGCGAGGGCAACAACAACGAGCAGACATCTAACGGTGAAACTATCACGGATTTAAAGCGACGACTACGCGAGCGGGATGAGAAGATCATGTCTCTTGAAAGTGATGTGTCAAAGTGGGAACAACGTTATCTCGAGGAAAGTACGTTAAGACAAGCAGCTATTGATGCAGCCAGCTTGCCAAAGTACGTAAAAAATCGTTATATTCTAGGTAACGAATTTATTTTATTTTATTTTATTTTTTTACATCTTTTTTGTTGCGTTACTTTTCAGAGACGCGAAAATCGCCGCTTTGGAAAAGACCAGCCAAGATGCGGAAAAGTTAATCGCCGAAGCTCGGTCAGAGAAGATGAGACACTTGGACGAAGTTTTCGCCGCGCAGAAGAAACTCGCCGATCTCGAGTCTAGGTAAGAAGAATTAAGTTGTAACACTTATCTGCGAACTATTCAAATCGATCTGTCACTGTTCCCTATCCGACAGAATAAAGGATTTGGAATCTAAACTGGCGGAAAGAGACGCCATGATCAGAGTGTTGCAGAAACACACATTTGACAAAGTGGACAGCAGCAGCAGTAGCGGCGTTGGCAGTTATCAAGCCGCACACTCATCTCATTCAAGCACATCGGCAGATCATCATACCGCTCTCACAACCACGCCAGAACTTGGTAAACGACCATACTTTCTTGAATTTACTCGCGTTAATGTTTTGTTTTTTATCAGCACGAAAATTTTGATTTCTTTTTTCTACACAGTAAACAGCGTACTCAGCAGCGGTAGTGGTTACGGTAGTACTGGTTCTTATGGTGTCACGGACAGTTACAAATATAGAAAACAAGGCAGTTTTGAGCAAACCAATAAAAGTCTCGATGATCAGCTAAAGGAATTAGACTCTCAACTATTGAGCAAGGTAAACAAAATGACAATGTGATCATTCCATCATGATCGTTCCACGGATGATCAGGTTAACTTTCAAATTAAATCATAAGATTTCATTTTATACTGCTTCTTATTATTACGTTCTGTTATTATTTACGGAAATTTGCGCACTCGGATTTTCCTTAATGTTTATATTTTGTTTACGGTAATACTTATCTTGTGTATTAATAAACACATGTTAATTTTCGAATAATTTTAAGTTCTTTAGCAACTTTTTAATAGTCATCGCTGATCACGTGAAAATGATCATTACAGATCACACATTCAAAGGTATTCTTGTGTTTGTGTTTTCTCTTTTTTGTTATTCTTTCTTCTATTTTTTTCTCTTTAAAGCCTGTTTTTTTGTGAGAATAGTTTATAATTAGTTTGTGTGAAAAAACGAAAGGAATTAAAATTTTGAATAATTTTAATCGTTTTAATATGGCCAAACATTACAAATTGACTATTGTGTCTTGTTTGCTATTATTTGGTTTCATATAAATTGCTTAATAATGTGATTTAACCCAGCTTAATATGATTTTTTAAATTTATCAAGATCATTACAATAACTTTTGTTACTTTTACATGTTTGTATATGTATATGTGTGTGTGTAATAATTATATACTATATAATTTTAAGCTATACCGAGAACATCCTCTTAATTTATATAATCCTACAAAATACAAAAAAAGTTAACTTTTTTAAAATTGTATTAGCATAGCAAAATAGATTTTTTTTGCAAATTAATTTTATTATTTTCTAGTTTAGTTGGTTTTTCTTTAAAGTTGTCCCACTAATCCCTTCTCGATCCTGTCTTACTTTCCTACTGTCCTAAGACTATCCTCGAATGTGCATGTGCGAGCGTTTAATACTGCGAGCACTAACCCTTTTCCAGGTTCCTAGCCTCCTCTCTGCAACCCTCGCGTTCTCTGTTTCTTGTTTCAGCGGGCACTTTGCTGTTTTCCAGGATTCTCTAATCCAGGCACTGCGTCGCGAAAAGGAAAAATACCCAAGCCATTACTGGCGGGTGTAGATAGCACAGGTACCTCGAGCACCGCCTCGAGTAAGACACGGCTGCTGGATGATTCGTCCGGCAGCGGCGGTGACGTAATGTCGCCGAGTATAATCGAGTTCGCGAGCGCGGCTGCCAGATTGAAGGGCACTATCTCGCGATTATCGGACAACGGGAGCAAGCCAACTGAAGACATGATGCTGCTTGAGAAGCAGGGTAGAAGTTCGCAGAGACAACGAATGATGGACGGAAGTGGCGAGCCGCGTCGCGCCGGTAGCTTGCCACCCAGTTCATTACCGCGACCGCCGAGAACACTCAAGACCAGTAGCAATTCTCGTTACTGCCGACTGAGCGACACAGAGACGCGCAAGAAATCGGATCATGGGCAAAGTATCATAGACACGTCTACTGCGACAAGTGGCGCAAACAACAACGGAGGCGGCACGAAGACGCGAGATTCTGGCAACGGTAGCAGTATCGAGTATGGTCGATTTGATGCTACTACAAAAATATCACGCAATAAGAAAAAGACGTCCGTGGATAATTTTGTAACAAATAGTTCCGTGAAGAAATCAGCTGGCTCCGGGATGGTGAGTGGCGACGGTCACGAATACGAGAGATTGCAGGTAGACACAAGTAACATTCGCAAGAAATCATCGACTAGCGACAGCAATTGCACGTCAGAATCTGCAGTAAAGCACAGAGATATCCAGAGCCGTTCGTTTATACCACCGCCATCATCGCGTACTCGAATCGGCGAGTATGGTCGTTTGAGTGATGGCGAATCCTCTTCCGCAACTGTTGTCAAAGGAGGCGGTAATACGTTGAGAATAGGAACAAGCGGTTCGTCTCGAGGGCAAAGCACTGGCAGCACAGTGAGCATTAAAAGTGGCGGCCGCGATTCTGGCGCCAGCAGCGAGGCGTCGACGGCCTCATTGCCAGCCAAAGCGAGATCTATACCGCGTCCCGGAAATTATCGCATTCAGTTTTGAGCATAAAACAAAGAAAACAAGATCTTTTGATATTTAGAGTATTCATTTGTCTTAAATAGGTGATTGGTTCTTAGTAATAGTAATTTGATTCCCGTTTTGACTTGATCATAAAATTGATATGAATGTACGTCTTGAAACCAAGCTTTGCCTGACAGTGAAAACTTCTCGACTGAACAGTACTTATGAACAAAGATCGAAGGTAAGATAGAAAATGAACATAATAATAATGAAACGCTTAGTTGCGTCGCGTCATTACGATTACTGGTTAGCAAAGTAGAATTGCAGGCCATAACAGACACAAAAAATATGATTTATAGTTAAAAAATGATGATTTATAGCTAATTTAGTGATGTAGTGTATATGACCTAGTCATTACCAAAGTAACTCTTCTCATGTAGGATAGGAAAGAAAAATTGTTTTCTTCCTCGCGTTTCATGAAACAAACGGCCTTATACAACAAACATTTCTCGGGCCAAAGTGTTTTTTTACGCAAATCTTTCGAAAAATATATATCTTATACTTCACTAATTGAGAAAAGCACTACTTGTTACAAGTTGAGATCAACAAATTGAGAATCAGATAGGAGACTGACTCTCGAAAGTGTACATTCTCCTGGCACTTTTTGTCTTTATAACTTATATATTTTTTTATGTTGTATCGTTTTGTCGTACATATAGAGATACGCTTGCGTATTCTTTAACAGAGACAATACTTTTTTTCTCGTAGTTTTATCGTGATATAACAATTTTTTTCTGTAATCACATAAGTTATAGGCCTGTAATATTCCTCTTATTATTGCGCTAATATTAATATTACACTTTCTCAGAGCGGGTAACGATGAAAATAGAGATCATCCCGCGCTTAGAAGAAAAATTATGAAGAAAATACAACACCAAAGTATAATACTATTTATTCACGCGCCGTGTTACATAATTCGTACATTACAAGATGATTTTACCTTTTTTTACATTCTTTACTTATAAAATACTACGGAAAGTATGTTATTTGTAAAAAGTGTCTAGAAAAAAAATTGTACGAAGAAACAGCAACATCCTGCACGATGTGTGCGTGCGTACGTGCATGCATCAGTAGAGATAAGGACACGCGTACTTAACGAAAATGTATTTCATTATAATGTTTTGGAAACTTTTAAATTAAGTTACAAGAATATGCAACAAACAATAGGAAGTTTCATTTAAAAACATCGATATGATCTTAAGCTGACCTTAGCGACGCTATCCAAGGTCAAACTGATAAGATTAGTCAAAAAATTTTTTAAAATTTTCCAACTTTTGTCTGAAACACTTTTTTCTAAAATGCTTAGTTTTCAAGATATTTCGCCGTCCCGGTATTTTTTATACACTGTGTACGTGCGCGCTTGTTTGCGTGTGTGTAAATCTTACAGAACGTTGCAGTTTCTTCGAACAATTTACACACATACACAAACACACACGCACACGCAAAAAAGTATATGTATATACATATATATATACAGGATGTCCGACAATTACTTTAACATCTCTCGTAGGCAGATAGAAGGAGTAAAACTAAGTCAAAAAGTCCTGAACCATTGTTTTCTATTATTTATAATAAAGGAGTAATTATTGAGTAAATTAAGCCAATCAGCGCCGATCTTTAGCCGAACGCACGTCAGTGAACCACACGTCTGGTGTGCGTGAGCGCTCCGCGCGGCTCACTGACGTGAGCCCGGCTAAAGGTCGGCGCTAATTGGCTTAATTTATTCGATAATTACTCCTTTATTATATGTAATAGAAAAAAATGGTTCAGGACTTTTCGACTCAGTTTTACTCCTTCTACCTGCCTACGAGAGATGTTAAAGTAATTGTCGGACACCCTGTATATATATATAAAATACTTCAATATAAAAGTTATTAAGTTCATTGAGTACTATCGACAAAATAACTCAACAGTTCCCCATTCTATATAAAAAAAAGTTTTTGATTGATAATGTAATACAAAAATTCAAGGTCACCATAATATGTCTTCTTTAATGTCCTGCAATTTCGATAATAGATGTCTTCTCCTATCTCTAACCGTCTCCTATCTCTAATAATATATATATATATTAGATAATGTAATACAAAAATTCAAGGTCACCATAATTTGTCTTCTTTAATGTCCTGCAATTTCGATAATAGATGTCTTCTCCTATCTCTAACCGTCTCCTATCTCTAATAATATATATATATATAATATATATATATAATATATATATATTAGATATATATATATATATATATATTATTAGAGATAGGAGACGGTTAGAGATAGGAGAAGACATCTATTATCGAAATTTTGCAGGGCATTAAAGAAGACATATTATGGTGACCTTGAATTTTTGTATCACATTATCAATCAAAAACTTTTTTTTTATATAGAATGGGGAACTGCTGAGTTATTTTGTCAATAGTACTCAATGAACTTAATAACTTTTATATTGAAGTATTTTTTAAAATCTCAACCGTTGTCGATATAAACAAAATTATTTAAACTAAAACATTTGAAACAAATCTTTTTATTATCTAAATTTAAGGTAACAATTAACGGCTATGTCGAACCAAGTGTAGGATGTTTGGCAGTAATGTGAAAAAATTTTTTGGCAAAACGTTTCGACTTTTTATTGAAGTCTTCTTCAGTTGTACACTGTATTGCAAGGTGTCGTTATTAACAAACAATAGTAAAATAAAGTGACAAAGTATTATATTGTTACGTACCAATTTAAAAATGTTGAAATGAACTTTTTAATTAAATGTTAAATGAACTTTTTATTATCAAGTGTTCAAAATGTTTATCATGTTGATCCAGACAAGCCTGTAGTCTTTGTAAAAAGTTTGCTTAAACTTCTAAATCTTGAATGATTATTTTGCAAAAACTATTTACTATTCTATCACTTGAGAAAACGTGATATAAAGAATAAAAAATAGTTTTTGAGAAATACTCGTTAAGAATTAGAAGTCCAAGCGAGCTTTTTCCAAAGACTACAAAAATGTCTGGATCAACATGGTGAACAATTTGAGCACTTATTGTAACAATGAAAAGATTTGTTTCAAATTTTGACAAAGTAAATCAAAAGTATCTCATTTTATTAAAAAAAAAGGTTTTTAATTGATAATGTGAAAAAAAATTCAAGATCAATTCAAAATTACCACAGAATATCTATTGTAATATTCTAGAGTTGTGATAAGGTGTCCCCTATCTCTAATTATTTTTAAGAAAAATCTGCTGATCTTTTTATCAGACTTACTCTGTTTACACACATGTTTAGCAACCATATGTGCATCTGCGTGTGAATAAAAAATATTGTTCCTATAGTATTTCCGTGCGCACAAACTTAAAGTGATATATTCCGCCTTTAAGGTGTGGCTTTCGCGAGAAATTTGATTGATTTCTCTTTTAATTAAAAGTGAGCGACTTGAATACAACGCTGCCAGATTCTTTTTGCTCTCTATATTTTTGATACAGCCGATTGTTCCGCGACAAGCTGTTGTATGTACATCACCAAATCGTCTGTTACGCCAAGACTTGATGTTTTATGTATCAGTTGAACAAACGTGTGTTTGCGGTTTATATATATAATATATATACAATAAATATGTATAACTTTATTGATCTTTTTTTTTATAAAAAAGCAAAAGTTTATTGATCGCGGAAACTTCGTTGTGTTCTATTATTTGTGTATGTTGTTTTATCATTTGAATACGTTTCCGATGTTTTGCACTCAAAAGAATATCAAAAGTTTTAATCGATGTAAAAAGATTATTTTTCAAAAGTTATATTATAACTTTACAGCTTTTGTAAACTATGCGATGTTTTATTTAGTTTTATATAAAAAATGTTACGATATTTTTATTTGTGATTGTATAATTGAGCGGTCAGAGTAATCTAGAAAATAAAAAAACGACAGAACCATTAGTTTTTATTTTTGTTTTATTCATTCCAGTATGACACGTGACAATATAATGATTTTAAAATAAGTACAGATTTTTTTTTACTAAACGTAGAATCTTTGACATGTACTTACCTTGCAACATCTGTAAATGGCAGCCTGCTATGCAGTAACTAATGTAGGCGCGTAGGTAAAAATTTATACCCAGATAACCAAATCTGTCGCAACAGATTTTGCCAAATGCTTGTTACAAATTTTGTTAGCAGAAAGACATCAAATATGATGCAGAGTTTGTTTTATCTGGCAATGTTGCAAAATTGCTAGCAAAAATATATCCAAGCTTGTTAACAAAACATAACAGCAAATTGCTAGCAAAAACCGAGCAAAGCTTGCACATAATTTGAGGCCAAATTGACGCCAAAAATGAAGCAAGATCTGCGCAACAGGACTTGATAGCAAAATAACAGCAAAAACCGAGCAAGATTTGCAGTTCAGTCATATTATATGATATTTAAAAGGCCATTTAATTATATCTTGACTTATTTCTAAATTGTATATACACACTATCTATAATCCATAATATATATAAAATTACTTTT
>NW_018022399.1:18129-20881 GCF_002006095.1 Pseudomyrmex gracilis
CATTCTCCTAATAGAATCAATTAAAATTTCACTAATTGATTCAGTGATAATATCATTGATTTGCAGTGAAAAAATGCCTCTCTTAAAGTTAGGTGTCAGTAACAGATTAGTTTTTTTTTTACTAGGAAACAGTTAAAACTTCGCTGATTTACTTAGTAACAAATAGTTTTATTTAGAATTAGTAACAATATCACTGAATNCCATTAACATATTAGTTTTAAAGTAATTGATTGCGAAAGTTTCAATGGTTAAATTGATAGAGTGCCCGCTTGGTAATCAGAGGGTTCCAGGTTTCAGGTTCGAATCCAGTCGAGATGATTTTCTAACACAATGGATTTTTTCTACAAGGTAATACTAAGACAACATAGAGAATAACCAAGAAAACTTACTCAATAATATAAATAAAGAATCTAAGTCATTTTTTTTATATTATAAATGTCATTTTGCTATCAAATCGTGTTGCGCAGATCTTGCTTCATATTTGGCGTCAATTTGGTCTCAAGTCATGTTATCAAGCTTTGCTCGGTTTTTGGTAGCAATTTGCTGTTACTTTTTGTCGACAAGCTTTGGCAACAAAATCAAAGCCTAATGCGGACACAGTTGATGCCAATTTGTTGAATATTTTTGCTTAAAATTGCTGACAATTTGCTGGCAAATTTTGCGAACAAATTGTTTACTGGGTATCAATGAAGGAGTATCGAATGCTATCCAGAGACGACGCACTACTCAAGCGTTTAAGAGAAATCGCAGTTTAAAGTTTTACATAAATAACGTACCATAAGTAACGTTAGAATAAGACGATTTTCGAAGTGGCGGCGTATCACAGCGGCAAGACGTCGTGCTACGAGTCTAGAAGTAATGTGTTCGCGTCTTGCTGGTTTTGTAATTTTTAAATAAAAAGAATTAAAGAAATGGCAATAACAAGCTAACACCAGATTTTGGGTACAATTCTTTTATAATTCTAAGATTTTAAAAAAGTTTTAACAAACGTTTCAATCCACTATAAAATCTTCTTCAGTGTTTTAATAAAAACTTACCAAAGAATAATGATCTATTCAAGATCATGAAGAATATAGATAAGACAAAAGATACGCTACATAGATATTCAGTATGAGAAAAAGAGAGGCGGAAATGGCAGTTACGTAGCCGTCAGCAGTGTTTACAGTTTTGGCTTCCTTACAGCATGTTAAAGGGTTGTCTACAATGGAAAGTTGTAGGCCGTAATAGTAAAAAATTGACTAATCACAGACAAAGTACAGAAGAATAATCGATTGTGATTTGTCACTTTCTTACTGTTACGGCCTACAACTCTCCATTGTAGACGGCTCTTAAAACGGTAAAAAGGATGCGCACAACAGCAGCGAGTTTATACAATTAGAACTCGCTACTGATGTGTGCATCCCCTTCATCGCTTTAGTATGCTGTAAGGAAGCCAAAACTGTGAACAAACACAAGCCGTCAGTATTACGCAACAGGACGCAAACCGTCCTCTCGCTTTGAATGTAACTGACAGACTGACAAAGGAAGTTAGGCAACTCGGAAATTCAGAAAATTCTAAAACTTTGTGTGCATGTAAAGTAGTTCATCCATAACACAAAACTATTTTTTGTTTGTGTCAAAAAACGATTTGAGGGTGTGAAATCATCCCTCATATTATAGAGCGGCTTTTCACTTTTCTCAATTTATCTCGAAAAGGATTAGAGATAATAAAAAATAGTTTATACAAAAATTTTATAAAAAATCGTTCTCTATCTATTTATATTAATAGAATTTTTAAAACCTAATTTAAAAAAAAATTGTTTAACAAATGTATACAACAAAACTTTTTTAAACGATTCTATTACTGTAGATAAATAGAGGTGTTCTTACCATAAAACTTTTGTATAAAACATTTTTTTATGTCTTTAATAGTTTTCGAGATACATCGAGAAAAACGCAAAACCGTGTTACACATGATAAGTGTTTTACTCTTTAAAATCAGTTTTAGGCCGCTACTGAAAATTTCTACATTCATGATGCATACAACTCCAACAAACGTTCTCTTGGACATAATAAACGAACAACCACTCCAGTGCCGACGAGAATATCTAACTCGCAAATACATCCTTAAACCTGCAGCCAGAGCTAACCACCCACTCCGGTCAATCTTTACGTCGATAAGCCCGGAATGGGTCCCCCTATGTGAGAGCAACAGGTTTAACTTGTTTGACTTGGCTTGCCAACTTACCCGGGAGATGACGGAGGTGGAACCTTACATCCTGTCTGGGGCATTATCTTTTCTGTATTCCACTCGCTTCTTCCGCTGCAGCATGAAAATTGATGTTGGGATCGCAGCTGGTACTAAGGACAACCCACAAGAATTTTTCCAAAAAGAGATATCGGCATCTCACATCAATTATGTCCTTTATACAGACGGATCGAGGAGAGCAGGTCACAATCCTGACGATCCCTCTGACTCCAGTGTAACCTTCTCCGTTGTTTCGGAGTCACTGCATATATACAAATCCTACCGCATCCACAACTTATCAACTATTTTTGACGCAGAGGCTGAGGGAATCCTCTGTGCCATCAACTATATACAATCCCAACATCTTTCTGCTTGTGCGATTGCTACTGCAGAGAGAAACCTGAGAGCGGCCATCCTAATGTAATTTTTTACGACGGTTTCAGCCGCTGGTTTTAGCCGTATTTCCACAAAAGTGGAACTCAAAGGCCGTTCTACATTAAACGCAAGTCGCAGATCTCGTGGAAT
>NW_018022399.1:20961-22972 GCF_002006095.1 Pseudomyrmex gracilis
TGATCAGTTCCACGAGACCTGCGACTTGCGTTTAATGTAAAACGGCCTTTGAGTTCCACTTTTGTGGAAATACGGCTAAAACCAGCGGCTGAAACCGTCGTAAAAAATTACTATAGGATGGCCGCTCTCAGGTTTCTCTCTGGCTACTGACTCTCTCAGCGTGCTGAGATGCCTTGAATCAGCGGAACCGCATGGTTTATACCCAGCAATAATATATAGAATAAAGCAGGCTGTCCGAACATTCTTATTAGAACACAATATACACATAACATTCTATGAGTTCCGAGCCACAAAGGTATCCTGGGGAATGAAATTGCGGACGATTATGCAAAGCGAGCTCTATTCGAACCTGAACCGGGACCTGAACAAAAATGTCCGGTCCGCTCCTTTTTCTCCTCTTTAAAACTACGCTCACTTTTGGCAGCGCGACGTCTCCTCCTGAAGGAGACTTGCCATAAAGGCAGCCGGTATTTTACCTTCAAAAAGGAGGTCCTAGATCATCCATGGTAGGTTAAAACTAAACACAAATTATCACGTGAACTTATCACATTTATTACGCGCCTTCGAACCTTTCATACCAAAGTTGGTGCACATTTATTTGAAAAAAATATACTAGACTCTCCGCTATGCCAATGTGGCCTAGCGGAGCAAGATGTCGACCATTTATTTTTCCACTGCCCTTCACAACAGGGGACATCGGACAAGCTTCTAATAGACTTATTTCACTGTGGTTTCAGTCCGCCTATTAGCATTGCGGACGTTGTTTTCTCAGATAACATACGAGAAATGCATGTATTGTTTTACTTCGCAATATCCAATCATATCATCCTTTAACAATCCACCAGTTATCCTCTCCATATCAGTCCTACCAGAGAGAAGCCTGAGAGCGGCCATGCCATTGTAGTTTCTTACGACGGTTTCAGCCGCTGGTTTTAGCCGTATTTCCACAAAAGTGGAACTTAAAGGCTGTTCTACATTAAACGCAAGTCTCAGATCTCGTGAAATTGACCAATTGCAGAGTCAAATCAGCCAATCNACCAACGTGATTGATCAGTTCCATGAGATCTGCTACTTGAGTTTCATAGAGAACGGCCTTTGAGTTCCACTTTTGTGGAAATACGGCTAAAACCAGCGGTTGAAACCGTCGTAAGAAACTACAATGGCATGGCAGCTCTCAAGCTTCTCTCTGGTCTTACACGATTAAATTACCCATGCGTGCAGCAAAAAATTTGCGAAAATCTTACTTCATAATACACATGTATACATCTAAACTCTAATCACAAATCTTTCCAATTACGGAGCAACCTAGCCAGCGAATGGCGTATGGATTAACCCTCAAGGTCCAAGAGCCATAAGTGCACCAAGACCAAGACCTTAGTTTTTTCTCTGTAATCTCCTTAGAGCTTATACTCATGGAGAGGCCATGCCACGGAGGTAAAGGAGGAACCCAGCAAACAATTTGGTTGCGAGATGTCGCAGTTTTGTCGCCAACCGCCGGCGAAATTAGTAGACCAAATCCATATCCATCTGTGTCCTTATTAGGATATGGTTTGGCGACCATATCTGTCAAACATGTGAGATGTCAAAATGAGACCAAAATCATAACAAGTCTGCCACTAGCAAAGCAAANCCAAAGTGACGCACCAAATCCAGAACAGATTTGGCGATCGTTTGTTGGCGCCAAAATCGCGGCAAATACACATCATATCTGTTACCAGCACTGTTAACAAAACAGTAGCAAGTACAAACCAAATTTGTCGTCAGAAACGTCGACAGATTGCTACCAAACGCAAATCAGATCTGTCTCCTAGAATCCAAGTGGAATTACTAAAAAAAAAAAGAACATCAGTAATACATCGCCTTATCGGAAAGGAATTAATTCNAGATTTCACTCGAATTAATTTCTAGAAGCCTGATTCAGCTCGTTGATCAACCGATGAACTCNATTGAAAAAGACCGAATCTGAAAAAATCCTAAATGTGATAGCGGGATTTGAACTCGAGACCTCCAT
>NW_018022400.1:0-2549 GCF_002006095.1 Pseudomyrmex gracilis
TTAACATAAAGATAAAAAGCATGTTGTTGCAAAAGTGATATTTAAAATATCTTTTATAATTACATATATATGTAATTACATATTTACCTTTCCATAATCTTGAAATACGCTTAATGAAGAACAACTCCCTATACTGCTTGTATCCTCAGACTCACTACACAATTTATTTGAGATTTCCTAAATCAAATAATATTCACAAATAAATAATTCAATAAAGTAAATAAAACAAAATATTAAATTTATAACATTAAAAAAGAATGCTCAATTCAATTTAATATTGTAAAAGTTTCTTTCAAAACAAATATAAAAATTATTTAATTATTTCATTATAACATGATACAAATACATGTTTCATTAATTCTATAATACATAAAAACTGTAATATGATATTAAGAATTTCAAAACAATTCTAATTGTGATAAACTTGAATTTTAATAAACTTGAAAAACCAAATGTAAATATTAAAAGTTTTTTATTAATTTTAATACAAGTACATAGATTTATATATAATTTTATTTTTTTTAATTTTATAATTTTATTTTTATTTACATATAATTTTACAATAAAAATCGTTAATACTATTAATCTTTACTAATATTTTATAAACTTNAAGAAAACTACTACTTATAATTGTAAAATAATATAAAAAACACTTTTACAGTCAAAAAAATGATAAGGTTCAAAAAATTAGAAGAAAAGTTCAGTAAAGAAAAGAATTCTATATTAATTCTACTAAAGATAAAATCATAAAATGCAACAATTATCTTACCAAAACTGAACTTTCATTTTNATTTTGAAACAATTTTTTTCGATTTTGTATAAAACGAAAACGCTTTCCGATTATAAGAATTATCTCTTTGATCATAGATTCAGGCATATGTATAAATGCTTCCTCATCAATTTGTTCATCTAAACAAATACAAATACTACATAATTATTCTGTCTTTATATTAATAAAAATCTAATAATAACCTTTAAATCTCTCAATATATTCAATATATAGAAAAGACCCCAAACTTCTAATGTTTCTTCAATAAATTTAGACATTGTACTTTTAAAAATATTAAAATAATATATTTAACCTGTAAAAATATATAAAAATGTTAAAGAAATCAATAAAAAAATTAAAATTCTTATATTTTCATATAAAATACCATATAAAGATTGAATAAATGAATAAAAGTCTTCTAACATATTTTTTATAGCTATAAAAATGTTTTTCTTGAAAATCTATTTAATATAACAATTTTATTTGAGTCATAGCAAAATATTAAATTATACGTGTAAATTACATACAAGCAATAATATAGTTTTTTTTATTTTCATTTCTTCTATAATTATTCACTAAAAAGCAAAAATGTTTTTTTTTTATTACTGCTTTGAATGACACTTTATTCCGTGATCACAAGATATTTTATTTCACGTAATTTAGTTTTGTTCAAAGAAGTAGCCGAAAATTCTAGTCTTTCATTGAAAAATTATAGAAGAAATTAACCTCTTGTCGTACAGTAACGAGTAAAATTTGTGGTTATAATTCCGGGCCATGAATATCACGATTCAGACTGGTGATATAGATTATCAAATATGAAAAACAAACAAAATATCATTTTGGCTCTATTCGCAAACATCAGTTTCCACTTTAGTCCGCGATTTGCTAAACTAATTTGTACGGCAAGATAATAATAAACAAAAATATATTATTGCTTGTATGTAATTTACATATATAATTTTATATTTTGCTATTGCATCACATGAAATTCAGTCAGGTTACATTGAATAGATTTTTAGGTAAACTACTTTCATGTAATTATAAAAGAATGTTGTTATATATATATATATATATATATATATATATATGTTATAAAATCAAGCTTCTCTTTTTGTTATATAATTACTTACTTATAAATTCTTCTAGACGATAAAATCGGCGAATTCTCAATTGTTATCCGGCAAAATGTAACACTCAACACTCAACTGCTGCTCGATTTCAACTGTTGCCCGACCAGTGTTGCAAACTCTGGCCGGCTAGCACCGAGAGCACCGAAGTGTTGGGAGCCACTGGAAGCACGCACACAAGCGAAAACCGTCGTCAGTGTGCGTGACGCTCGGCACGTCGGCTCGTAGAAAAGTGCAGACGTATTATGTTCCGTCTGCTTTCCACTTCAAGCCGGCTCAATAAGATGACAGACGAGGCATGTTCACGTTACGTTGCGCGCTTTTTGCGTATTATGACAACGTAAAACACTTTTCCAGATTAATAATCTTGGAAACAATACATGATATTATTGATATAATAAAATAATCTTAGAGTATACTTTATTTCATATACTTATGTGACTGTAATTAATTAATTAAAAACAAGATATATATAAGGCTTTACGAGCCATTTTCAGGATGTTTGAGTAGAAACTGTACGTGTACAGGGTGAGTCATCTGAATCTATCACCTCCAATAACTCGTTTGTGTGGCCAAGAATCAAAAAAAGTTTCATATAAAAGTTGTAGGGTTTCGAGGGGGAACCAAAATGGCGTACCTTTCAACTTTTGATT
>NW_018022400.1:2904-8137 GCF_002006095.1 Pseudomyrmex gracilis
TTATTTACGTGAGTCCCCTTGCCTCTCACTATCGGGGTGCTTTATTTACGTGAGTCCCCTTGCCTCTCACTATCGGGGTGCTTTATTTACGTGAGTCCCCTTGCCTCTCACTATCGGAGTGCTTTATTTAGTTAATTTGTAACTTCGAACAGTTAATTTGCTAAGTAGTACACTTAGCGAATTAACTGTTCGAAATTCCGTCCATTTTCTTGAATGCATAGGTCGATATTATCATGAATATGATGTTACTGAGAATCGTGTTATAACCCTTATTCTACAACTGTCACTTTTTTATCCAAATCAGATTATATACAAAATATGAGTAACTATATATTACAAGAACTAAATAAAAACAAATTACCTATTGCTAATTGAGCAAATAAATAAATTTAATACAATACAACAAACACTTTTCACTCTTACTTCACATGTTAAATTTCAAGGGTAGAGTTACAGCTTTAACAAATGACAATTACATGTACCTAATACCTTTTTTTGTTCTTATTACTGATGGCAATGACATGAACAAATCGAAGAATATTGACCCTATTTCTAATAGCAATGATATGGACAAACCGAAGAATATTGTTCTTATTATTGTTACCGTTAATTATTATAATTTAATAATTTAATATCACTTATTTTATTTGTTATATCTTTAAAGTGATATTTAAACTATACTTTAACATTCATTTTATAGTAGATATATAGATCAGATAAGAAAATTATCAACTTTAGTAGGTGCAACTGTTTCATCATTTCTAGTTACGCAATCGCGTTTTTGAGACTCAAACTGTACTTTACTTATTAATATTAATCTTTTACTACTAAGCACACACAAATATGTGTTATTATGTTAATCCAAGTTCAAATTTCATAAGAAAATTTATTATGAGTATGATTTCTTATACGCTATATTTTTATAAGTAAAACAAATAAAAGTGGCAGTTATTGGGACAGTGGCAGTAATTGGGACATCTACTCTATATACATTTATAATATTTGCATTGTTTATTTTTTTATTTCACATATACAAAAATAAAACAAGTGTGAATGTTTATGTATATTTTAAATATTTTCCGCTGTAATATTATACAAAATGTGTTTGTGTGTGTAAACAGGAGAAAGAAGTACAAGCAGCAAATTTAAAAAAAAAAAAATCCAAAACCAGCAGGGCACAAACACGCGACCCGCGGAGTACTAGTGCGGCGGTACTACTTGTCCACTGCGCCACGCCGCCACTTCGGTAAGCTTCTTTTTGAAACTCTACTTACGGTACGTGCTAAATTTCAAACCGCGATTTCTCCTGAACGCTTGAGAGGTCCGTCCCCAAGCAGCAAAGCTGGGCATCTTGATCAAAACAAAGTCAGATTGTTTTAATTAAGTATGAAATTACCAAGTTTTGACCTAAAAAATGTTCTAAAAGTCGAATAATGTTTCAAGTCTTATATGGAAGTCGAAAATATATAGTTTTAACTTATAAAATGCCTTCAAAGTTCTGTGACTTTAATGTTAGACATTAAGTTATAAATGACTAAATTTTGACTAAAGATGTGCCTTCATGGTCGAATAAGCTATGAAATCAAAATGAGTGTCTCGTTTGAAAGCAATATGACTTAGTTGTATTACTTAATTTCAACTACGTAGACGATATGTGTTAATTGATCAAAATATCCTAATTTTTACCTTATATAAACCTTGCATATTCGACTGAACTAATAGGAAAAATTTAAGGCTCGCATTACCCTTGCACGATCGTGAGTTATGATAGGAGCTATAACTGCAAAGTCGAGATTATCAAGAAAATTGCTCTATTAGGAAATTTGGACTGAAATTAGTNCAAATGACCAGCAAAAGTGCTCTCAAAGTTAGTGATTGTACTAAGCAAAAATTTACTCTGGTTACTCTTGCTACTTTAAAGATAAAAATGTCGAAACAAAATGTGGGACAAACGAATATTCCATTTTAGAAATGTTCTCATGTTTTTTTTTATTATAGCCACAAGTGTAAAGTGATCAGCACTCATTTTGATTATTTTTCTTCTTTTCACTGTCAGCACACTCAATGTGCTGTCAACGAATATAAATATGCGTCTATATTTATTGATGCCGATAACAGTTATCAAACCATAACCTACCCTAACCTCTTTATATCTTTACCTCAATCGAAACAATCGATCATGATTTTGAAGTCGATCTAACTTGTAAGTAGAGAAATCGGTCTTANTAGTTGTAATGTTNTATTGNTCGACAAGACGACTTCAAAGGTCACAACTTTAAAGTAAAAATGTCCTGATTAAGAAGAGTTGCNCTCAAAATTAGGCATTCGGTCTTCGAGCAAGGAAATTTGACGTATATGTCAAAATTCTTACTTAAACGTACAATCAGCCATGAAAATGAGAGCAGATATGTCCGCCATGTTGTATAAAAATGCTTTCTAAAAAAGAGGCATTAAAATATATGTTTTATTATATTTTTCAAGTGATTTAAGCTTGAAAAAACGATCTANTTTAAGATAATTTTTAGTCCAGGTTCGAGATTATATAGTTTTATAGTTCTATATAAAAAATAAATAATTGTTAAATAACTAACATATAAATAATAAATGTTTAAATTATTTGTTTTTGAAAGCGCGTTAAGTTTAAAAGATGTAGAATTAAAATCTAGACAGACAATTTTTTTTCGTCCTCATATTTTCGTCATATATCATGCAATCTTTAATTTTAAAAGTAAAGTAGCGGTGGACTTATAGTAATTTATTTCAGATTTCTATGGCCAGGGTCCGTACCATATATATGAGTAGGACAGATTCTGGTCTTGAAGAATATGAAATAATATGCTGCCACCTAGATGTCTCGAAGGAGAAAGCTGCGTCGCCAAAAGAAAAATGTAAAAATTGGTCACAATTCAGTCGGAATTACCACCATATTACCAATATTCGATCTTCTAATTGATTTGGTTGACCAAATTGGACTATGACCCATAGGACAAAGTGTTTTACATTACTTCATTTTGACCATAAAATGACTTCAACTTTTTTCCCCACTTACCATCATTCGACGTCGATTTGTAGTAAATAAGGCTTGGTCGACAAAACTTTTAGACCTATTAGAAAGTCAAATAGAGGTAATTTTGCCCAGTTTTGCTGCTTGGGTCGTCTCCGAATAGCATTTGTTGCTTCTCCATCCATACTATTAGGAATTGGAATTAATTCGTAGTGTTTTTTTAATAAAAAAGAATTATTTATTTTAAATGGAAATAAAAAAATACATTAATTAAAGTATTGTTCATTGCTTTCTACTACTTTTGACCGTCTTTCGGGCAGGGAACGAATACCGTGTCGGAAAAACGCTTCGTCTTAAGATGCAATCAACGAATTGATCCATTTTTGACAATCCTCGTAAGAAGTGAACTTCTGCTCAGACAGGCTATGAGCCATCGAACAAAACAAATGGTAATCAGAAGGAGCAACATCTGGAGAATACGGCGGGTGGGGTAAAACTTCCCATTTAAGTGTTTTCAAGTATGTTTGTACCGGTTTTGCGACGTGCGGACGAGCATTGTCGTGCAGCAAAATGACTTTCTCGTGTCTTTTGGAGTATTCCGGCTGTTTTTCTTTCAATGCACAGCTCAAGCGCATCAATTGTAGTCGGTAGCGATCCCCAGTTATGGTTTTATTCGGTTTCAGCAGTTCATAATAAATCACACTCTTTTGATCCCATCAAATACAAAGCAGGAGCTTAGACCCATGGATATTTGGCTTTGCCACTGATGTTGATGATTGGCAGAGCGTAACCCATGATTTTCTGCGCTTCGGATTGTCGTAATGGATCCATGTTTTATCACCGGTGACAATTTGATGAAAAAAACCTTTTCTTTTCTCCCGTTGAAGCAGCAGTTCACACGTCAAAAAACGTCTCCCCGCAAAAACACTTTATTCGGCTCAAATTTTGACATATTCAATAAATTATAAAGTGTTGTTATTTACAATTCAAAAAAAAGTTATGTAAAACAAATGACATTCAATAACAGCTGTTTCGCGATGAATACATTACTGTAGGTAACAACGAAATACTGTACTACCTACGCTATCTCTTGTAAAACGCTACGAATTAATTCCAACACCTACTACATTCCTACAAAGTTTCCTACAAAGTCAAAATCGGTGACCCGAAGAATGTATACTCCCCTTGTTAGATTTATTTTTCCGCATTTTTTATCTTGGTAGATTTAATCCGGTAACTTAGATCTATTTAGATTTAATCCATTTTTTTATGGAGAGAAAGAGAGAGAGAAAGACAGAGAGAGAGAGAGAGAGAGAGAGAGAGAGAGAGTGAGTGAGAGAGGAAAAACAGGATTTCGAACCGATTGCATTCTACAATCTAGATAAGAATAGAGGCATCTTAAGATTGATGCAGAGAAGTTCTTCTTTAGAAGTTTATTTATTAGAATTTTATGGTTCACACAATCAAAGGCCTTTGAGAAATCAAAAAACACAGAGACTGTGATCTCTCTTCTATCAGCCGCAAGTCGAATGTCATCCATAACTCTGATCAAGGCTGTTTGCGTCGAATGATCTCGCCTGTAGGCATTTTGGAATAGATCGTGGCAGTTAGCCTTCTTTAAGAACTCCGTTATTTGTTTTGCCACAATGCATTTAAGCGCTTTTGAGATAGCGCACAAAATGGAAATTGGTCGGAAATGTAACTCCAAAGGACTTTTGGTCTTTGGTATAGGGCAAACAATTGCTGACTTCTAGACCAAAGGAAAAACTCCATGATTTAGACTGAAGTTAAAAATATGTGCGATGATGGGAAGAAAACAAGACAGAGCAGTAGTGATTCTATTTAGTAGTTTCAACGATAGACTATCTCTGCCAACAGCATTTGATTTATTCGCATGCAAAGCGTTGATAACATCCACGCTCTTCCAGTATAGTTTACTGTCGTTAAAGTTATCATCACCAAAGTATATGTAGTCGTCATCAGTAGGCAAAGGAGAACAAGCAGCAAAGAAATTTCCCTGATAGCCACCTGTCTGTGTTTTTGCTGTCATGTTGCCGAAAACAAAACGCTCGAGTTTTCAGCAAATTTAGAACAAAGTGAGTCAGGCATTTGTCTTTGGTTTGACATGACACGTATTCAACATGTGTTGCCGACAACTTGCTGTATATTTGCTGTCAACGGTTTATCACTAACATAAAGAGCAACATGACAACAAGTTGCCAACAACAC
>NW_018022400.1:8362-13081 GCF_002006095.1 Pseudomyrmex gracilis
TTCGTTTTCGACATTTAATGGGCTACAAGATAGAATAAATATATGTCAACAGTTTTTACCAACCATACGACAGAAGTACAGACATCGGTGTCTTGTTTTGTTATCGTTATGTTGCTCTTATGTTGCCGAAAACGAATGATAAAGCAAAGAGTTTTCTATAAATAAAAGTCATTTTGTTGACAACGTAATGAGCAATAGTTGCTCTTTGTTTGCTCTGAATCTGCTGACACAAAATGTCTCAAATTTGTTTTTGTGTTGTCGATTACGTATGACTATGCATCATGTATTCAGCAAATACACAGCAACTAGTTGAAAACTTCAGCTCAGCATTAAGTTACATGATTTTGCAAAACATGCTTGGCTATCAGGGTTAGTTCACTGGTAGAGAAAGGAAGCGTATATTCCGTTGACTTAGCCTTAACAAGGCCAAGTTTTCGTAGTTCTTTCCAAATAGAGTTAGGATCGTTGAGTTTAGAAAAAGTAGTTAAATGATACTCTTCTTTAGCTTTTCGAACAATTATTTGAACTTGATTTCTCAGAGCCTTGTACAATGCATAATTTGTCTCACTTTTATATCTTCTCCATCTTCTACGAGCTCTATCTTTCTCGGAATGCCCTGATATCTGCAGTTAACCATGGCACATGCTTAGATTGAATAATGTTTAGAGGCGCATTTTCATCAAAGCTATTCAAAAGGTATTGATTGAATAACTTAACTTCAAAGTCTATATTATCTGTATGCAGCAGACAATTTGAGTCACAGCCCGCGAGATAACCTAAAAATTTATCATTATCAAAGGAGAAAGTCTCTAACAGTTATAATCCTCTTTTACAACTTGTCATTAGTAATGTTGTAGCTTATCTCGATCAAGTCATGCGAAGATAAAAAGCAGACGTCACGCTGACTGAAAGAGACCAGTTTATCTGCATTGTCAATCAGACATAGATCTAAAACCGTAGAAGAGCCTTGCGTATGATGAGTAGTAGACAACGGCACTAAGAAGAAATTATGCGCTCTCATTTAAGAGCGAATCTGTTCAGAGTCAAATGCATTGGAGCACATGTCAGTATTAAAATCGCCAAAAATGATACTATGTTTATATAGAACCGACAGATCAGTAAAAGTGTCGAAAAAGTCACTAAGATGTCCGCAATGAAGTGGTCTGTACACCACAGCAAATAAGATTTTTAAATGTGCAACTATTGATATGGACCGTTTATTTTGAAAGTGGTGTAAGTCCATTTTTGAAAAAAATGAGATATCACGTAATTCATGCTTCATTTAATGTAAATTTTTTATGTATAACTAGTTTCTCGAAACAAAAGAAAATGGACTTACACCACTTTCAAAATAAACGGTCCATCATCTCGGCGATTAAGTACTTCGGTTTTTTATAGTATTTACTTTCAGACGACTTCAGGATCTTAGCACAACAGGAAGAACTAAGATAAAAAGCAATGCCATGTTATGAAATCCAGAATGATTTCGACCGGGCCATTGAGCAATTACGGAAGACACACATCATTGCTCAATCGACCCGAATTTGTTAAAAAGATAACAAGCAGCATTCTCTTGTAAAGAAAATCTGCTTGTTAAGCGTAGTTAATAAGTAGGATACAAACGCAGCACGCGTCGTCGGTGACTCACGTGCAGTTACCAAAGTTACAATTGGGTCGCTGAACTGCTGAATAGTCGCGATCGATCTCTTTAAAGATCTATCGCGAGTATCGACAGTCAGATCGAGTAACTGCTGACAATACTGTGTGGCTCCGAGTCCATCTGGAGAGCTTACCGCAGTATAGCAACGGCTAAGTGTCAGGAGTAGGGTGCGGAGATTGTATAACATTTGTAAAGAAATAAGCAATAAACTTCGCCAGTGTTTATAAAAAAGAATCTTATTCTACACCAAGTCCTTCGACTTCCTTGATCTCAACAAATTTTGGTGGCAGCGGTGAGATAATAAACCAACTACCGAGGCGGGATTTTATCAGTATCTAGTACAAAGAAAAATTCCGTTTGAATTGTGAGACAACAAAGGACATCAAAGATTTCGGGTAAGAAAAGAAAGGAACACTGTGCCAAGTAAAACAAAAAAAATATATTTTATATTTTTAAAAGAAAAAAGGAGAACAGTATTGGTAAAACCTCGGATAAGAAAAAACGGGTTCTCAGCACCTAAAACAGAAAAAATAACAGAAGTAGTAATACAAGCAAGTGGTGCAAAAAAGAGAATAGAAATTCACTGTTCAACGCTCATGATCTCGAGTTACGCGCAAAACTGACCTACCGCATTAAGTAAAGTGAGCAGTGTTACAAGCAGAGTCAGAGATGCCAGATCGTGCAGGCAGCATCGAGAGCATCGAAGCGGCGGAACCCTCACCACTTCGATGCTCTCGTACGCACACAAGCGAGAGCCGCGTCCGTGTGCGTGATGTCACGCTCGGTTGTCGGCCTGTGGAAGAGTGCAGACATAGTACAATATGTTTCGTCTTCTTTCCACCAAGCCGGCCACGAGATAACGTACGTAACGCGCTTGTTCCGTACAATAACGTTTTTCGATGTTAGGCTGCGTTTCGATATTCATTGCCACTACTGGAAATCTATAGCACATGTGACGTGAAGTATAGATTTTTAGTATTACTAATGAATATCGTAACGCAGCCTAACATCGAAAAACGTTATCGTGCGAAACAAGCGCGTTACGTACATTATCTCGTGGCCGGCTTGGTGGAAAGAAGACGGAACATACTATAGGTTTGTTTTACTTGCATACACAAAAAGTGTAAAGTGTACACCTTACACTTTTAATACATTACACTTTTTGGGAGTGAGGGAAACATCGTGTAAAGAGTACGCTTTTCAAGAAGAACGCCAGAGTGTAAGAAAAGTGTACTACAGCCATTTGTGCATGGTGTTTGTTTGAAGTTTTCTTCAATCTATTGTACATTTGATGGGTGGACCATTAAGATCTATTTCTGTTGAGTGTATTTTAGAAGTTAGCCCACATATAATTAATAACATAATTAATAGTTAATAACAATAATAATTTAATACGTATAATAATACTATAAACTACATAAAACACATATGAAAACTACAAATGTATAGGGGAGACCGGGGCACAAAGTAACATCCAAAATAGATTGTAAAAAAAAAATGTACGCAATATTATGTAATATTGGGTACATTATATAATAGTCACATCTTTTAGCTTTAAGAAAAAACAAATATTATTCTTATATATCTTTACACAAAAGAGTATTTTAATGTTAAGTACAATCGCGCAGATTTGTCAACCTGCCCCATACCCAGGGTTAATTGTCACATGTCTTTTATACAGAGAAGCAACAAGATATAAAATTTCTGTTTTTTATTTTATTAAATTTATTGAGAGTACATAACATTATACATTAAGTATAAAGTATTTATACAATATTAATATAATCATATATATATATATAACAAGTTTAAATGATTTCACAATACTAAATCAGTTAAAAACTATAAAACATAATTAGTAATCTAATCTTTAATAAAAAAAAAACAATGACAGGTACTGAAAAAGTTAAACGACGCATAACGATCACTCCGATTACTTCTTCGCGCATGCTCATCATGTGACAACTTATCCCGTCTCAATTTGAGTCAACTTATCCCAAACGTTCATCTTAAATAAAAGATATTATATTTATAAACTGCAAAGCGATGACAATTAAATAAATATAGGAAAACTTATTGTTACGTCCTGGCCTATAGATACGGTCGGGCTGTGGTGTGACGCAACAGTAAACGCGTCGTTTTCCATATCTCTCTTTACAGTGGACACGGAAGTCCCGCTGTGAGAGAGTCGAGCGAGTTTGTTTATATTCGTTGACAGGTCATCAGCGTACGCCGATCTTACTCTGTTTAACGAACACTCGCTCGTTGGTCCCTTTTTAGGTCTGAAACGCAAATCTCATTTACCAAGAACGGGACCTGGCAATTTTAACGAGGAAGTGAGAGTGGGTTATACGGAAAGAAGGATAACAAAGAATAATTCTTTAGTTTGACTCCACATATTACAAAGTAGTTATATTTATTGAAAAATCTAAATCAATGAATTAATAATAGACATGCAGAAATTAATACAATAAAGGAGCATATAATCGTTTCGTACAATGTAATCTACACGCTAGAACGCGAGTGTGAGAGAGAAAGAGAGTGTGAGTTCTTTAGTGTAGCCAGCCTTTCAACCCATGTTTATACAACTTAAATCATCTTAGAGATTTGTATCTTGATAAATTCGGTTTTGTTTCATTTGTTAGGTTTCAATGAAAATAACGATAGGAATAAATTTGGATGTGTCATGATTCTAAGACTGATATTCGGAGATAAGCGAGTTTTGTTTGTTTCCGTGATTTAGAAAGAAAAAAGAAATAATTCGGACGCCACCCGAGACGGCTATATACCGCAAGTAGCCCTTCCGAAAACTTCGGCTGCCACCCGAGACGGTCATACACCGCGAGTAGCCCTTCCAAAATTTCGGCTGCCACCCAAGATGGTTACACACCGCGAGTAGCTCTTCCAAAATTTTGGCTGCCACCCGAGACGGCTATACACCGCGAGTAGCCCTTCCAAAATTTCGGCTGCCACCCAAGACGGTTACACACCGCGAGTAGCCCTTCCGAAAATTTTGGCTGCCACCCAAGACGGTTACACACCGCGAGTAGCCCTTCCGA
>NW_018022400.1:13181-14553 GCF_002006095.1 Pseudomyrmex gracilis
CTTCGGCCCGTACGGCTGGCTAGGTAGTTCGGTGGATTCTCGGCACACTGGTTGCACTTGCACTTATAACTTGTATGCGTCGCGACTTTGCTGCGGCACTCCCGGCAGAATCAGTAAGTTTTTCTGGATACGCGGGGCGATTCTTTTTGAGCTTCCGATTCCGAGAGCCCTGGCTTATATACTGTTTTAGTAAACCGATCTGGCTCACGCCGATCTGAACTCAAATCATGTAAGATATAACAAGTCAAACAGACTTATAAATTAATTGACTCTCCCAATCGGGAACTCAGTTGAACTTTGCTGGTTCCTATTTGTTAATTAGTCGGTCGGGCGACTTGCGAGATCGCCAATCGGCGACGATCTCTCGCTTCGGTCGCCTCGTCCGATTTTTTGAGAAAGGAAAAAGGGAGAGTGTTGTCTTTTCGACCATGCCGCATAGACTCCCTGTTGTTTGTTTGTAATAAAAATGCCGGAGTTTCTATTTGCGCCGGTCACTCTAATTTTTATGACCAGCGTTTTCATGACCCGGAGATATCCGGGTTTGTTTGGAAAGTTGCTCGAATGTTTAGACAATAATAAAAGTTTCTGTTTGCTATCGTCTACGAAGGAATTTTGAAGATCGTTGCTAGGCTTGGTTTATTGTTTTCGGGCGTCGACACGATTTCTATTTGCGCGTCTATCGTGTCGAAGTCCGAGTCCGTTCGTGTTATTTATTGAGAAAAAACGGAATTTATTGTATGTCGACGCGTCACGTTGCAAGAAAAAGGGGCCCGTGGAGTCCCCAGGACGTAACATTATTTAAAACTACCATATTTCCTATACATAAAATAAAATTGCAATTAGAAATTTTTAAACAAATAAAATTACTAAGGAATCGAGATCAGAAAAATCTACTTGCCATATCCAATTTTGCAAAAGTGCTCGTAAATATCATATATAATGTTTTTAAGAAAAGTTCGTTTGTACACGTTACTAATACAACTAGTAGCAACTTACAATAAAAAGAAGAATATTTTCCAAGATTTAGTAAGCAAGATAATAGCAGTTTGACAACTAACCTCGTGTCACAACTAGCCCCGGTCTCCCCTACATACTGTCAGTTTGACATGTAATGTAATCTTCATCTATGAAAGATGATATTTTACATATATATAATAAAATATATGTTACAATATATGTTAAATTCATTAATATGACATTCTTTAAATATAATCTTAATATATATATTTCTTGTGTTCGTGTGTATGTCACTGAACTCCTCCTAAACGACTGGACCGATTTTGATGAAATTTGGTATGTGTGTTTAAGGGGATTTGAGAATGGTTTAGATTCACAATTTGGTCCACTGGAAAATGTTTTTTTAATTAATTAT
>NW_018022400.1:15468-22958 GCF_002006095.1 Pseudomyrmex gracilis
ATTTATATTATATTTAAAGAATGTCATATTAATGAATTTAACATATATTTTAACATATATCTTATTATATATGTGTAAAATTAAATACAATACAACCTATTACCTCACTTGAAAAACATCTAACCACATCTAACTGAGTCTTAAAATGACATTTAAAACATAAACAAAGAAAAAGTGTAACGTTACACTAGTTTTACACCACTTCTCAAGGAGGTGTAAAAAAAATAAATTGCGTCAATAAAGTGTAATACACTTTCAAGAAGAACAGCGTGTAATGACCCGGTAAAAAATTTTTTATATATACTTATACACAAATTAAAATAATTATATCTAAGTATGCAAATTTATATGCCGAATATGTCCATACAATTTTATACACGGAGAATTTCTTTTTTTAAGAGAATAGCTTCAGAGATATTCCATATCAAATTACAAAATAACTCTATTAATATCATGTTAGATACAAAATAATTATATAAAACTATATTTTTAAAAAATTTTTATATATAATCAAATATACTTATACACAAATTAAAATTATTATATCTAATTATTCAAATTTATATGTGTGTGCCGAATATGTCTATGCAATTTTATACATGGAAAATTTTTTACCGGGGACGTAAATCAACGTCACTTCCGGCAAGAAGAACGCTAAAGTGTTCACTTTAAGGGCCTTCTACAATAAGATATTAGTAATAAATCAAAAGTCAGAAGCAAGAAATTGACTAATCACAATCGATTATTCTTCTGTGATTTGACTGTGATTGGTCAATTTCTTGCTTCTGACTTCTGATTTATTACTAATATCTTATTGTAGGAGACCCTTTACACTAAAGTGTACGAAGTGTATACAAGAAAAACAGACTTAATGTCTGCACTCTTCCACAAGCCGACAATCGAGCGTGACATCACGCACACGGACGCGGCTTTCGCTTGTGTGCGTACGAGAGCATCAAAGTGGTGGGAGTTCCGCCGCTTTGATGCTCTCGATGCTGCCTGCACGATCTGGCATCTCTGAGCAGAGTTAAAAGCGGGACGAACGAAGAAAAAACAAAAGGAGCCCACCGCAAGTACTCCGAAGAAACATTAACGGATGCATAGAAGGACTAGCGGAAGAAAAGAAAAATGTGGCTTAAACTGAAACAAGGTGAGCGGCAACCGAAGCGGCAACCGAAGCGACAACGTACAGCGGCAGTAGCAGCGTCAGCAGCAGCGGCGGCGACGTAGAGGCTAACGATCGAAATAGCTGCGTAACGGCAAGAAAAAAAATTCAGCAGGCGAGAAAATGAGAGCGCTAGCGTAAGTCAAAACAAAATTATAATAATACCCTGTAAATGTCAAACAACTGGCAAATAGATCGCCCAAAAAAGCACGATTGGCAATCCGCTCGTATATACCGAACGCTTAAAAACTTGACATCAACACAGGAACCGCAAACCGCGCCAGCAGCACTAGAGGCGCACACGTGTAGACGTAAGTTAAGGTTTAGCAGCGACTCGGAATCACATGCAAACGTGATTACGGAAAGAGAATTCGAATTAAAAATAGACCCGAGTATAGCTGGAAATCTGAAAAGAGAAAGAATAAAAGGGAAAGAAGGAGAAGACGGTAATTGCGGACCTTCTTCTTTGATTTCGTACCAGAGCGAAATATTCCAGGCAGGCGGCAACAACCTTGCGTCAAATTTAGATGACGTAGAACGGGCTCTAGACATAGAAAATGTTGGGCGGGCTCAGGACGCGGTAGACAGGGAAATAACGCACATGCAACACGAGCTAGCCGGAGCGTGGTGTGGGGCCCGCGAGAAGCGCAGGATCAGGTAGGCCGAGTCATGACGCCACCGATGAGGTTTTACGGCAGGTCTTACGGACGTTAAGGGCAATGGACGCACGTGTAGATGCAATAGGTAGGCAAATGGAGGAGTTACGCGAAGAAAGAATACGTGAGACAGGTACTCCACCCACACGCGACGAAACACACACCCGACACGTACACACCTAACCCGAGCGAACAACTCGATATCACATACGGACGGACGGATGACGACATCCAAAACCATGTAGTAAACAGAAATCAGCTATAATTGAAAGACGCGGTGAATTTAATACCAGCGTTTGATGGAAAATTGGCCGAGCAAATACGCGAGTTTCTGAACGCATGTGAATATCCAGCAAGAATTGTTAGCCCGTTGGACAAATCTGTTTTGTTATAAACTGTGCTATGTACAAAACTGCGAGGTCAAGTCCTATTAGATTTTGAACCAAAAAATATCTGCACCTTCCGGCAGTTAAAAGAGGAAGTTGAGAACACTTACGCTGCAAAGAAAAGTATTACTCAGTTACGAATAGATTTTAATACATTAAAGCAAAAAAACGGCGAGTATACACAAACGTACGGCCAACGTGTAAATCAGATCGCGATGGAGTTGTATGAGGTCATGGTAAAAGATAGGGGGCACACCATTAAGGAGAAACTGATAATAAAAATGAGCACAATTAAGGAGCAGGTATTACAGCAATTCCAGATAAGGTTGAAAAGCGAAATTAGAGTAATAAAATTTGATCACAAAATGGATCTTTACAGGAAACCATAAACGCTGCCAGTTCAGAAGAAAAGGTGACAGCACCCCACAGCAGTCAAGTAAGAAATCAGAATCCGCAAAAGAGAGGAAAATATAATTAAGACACATGTTTTAAATGCGGAAAGCACGGACATTTTGATCAAAACTGCCGAACCGGTAAAATAACATTGCCAAAGGCGGAAGGCAGAGTGAATGCCGTTGAAAACTACTGCAATTATTGCAAGAAAGACATTCCAGGGAAAATTGCTGGGCCCTGAATAATAAGAAACATAAAAAGTATCCAGGAAAGAAAAAAAGGATGCATTGCATAAAAAGCAAAATAAAAAGCAGACTCAAAGTGACAACAGCGACTTATCTGAGAATGACAAGGATGGAAGCAATAAAAAGGAAAAGCTATAACGGAAGCAAAGCTTCAAATTACAGAAGTAAACGCTACGCAAGCAAGTCTGAACATTGTAAGAATGCCAATTAAAGAAACAAAGCGTGTATTAGCAGAATTACTATATGACACGGGAGCTTCAGTGTCACTTATTAAAAAGAAATGCTTAAAAAAAGAAATCCCCGGAATTAACAAACATATTAGGAGTACAAATTAGTTTGGTCCGTTTCTAAAAGATGGCTCCGGCTGTTGTGAATGATTTATAGTGACAACCACTGTTACAAACTCTGGCCGGCTAGCACCAAGAGCACCGAGGTGTAAAGAGCCACTGAAAGCACGCACACAAGCAAAAACCGTAGTCCGTGTGCGTGACGTCACGCTCGGCACGTCGGCTCGTAGAAGAGTGCAGACGTATTATGTTCCGTCTGCTTTCCACTTCAAGCCGGCTCAACAAGATCACAGACGAGGCATGTTCACGTTACGTTGCGCGCTTTTTGCGTATGACAACGTGAAACGCTTTTCCAAGATTAATTATCTTGGAAACAATATATAATATTATTGATCATGATAAAATATCTTAAGATGCATAATATATTTGTATTAATTATTAATATGAGTGAACATGCGGTAAAACATGTGTAAAAAAGTATTTAATATGTACAAATTATTTTATTATTATATTATTATTAGTGTTTTTATATTTATAGATTTTTAGTTTGCAAACTACAGAAAAAATCAAAATTTTATAGATGCATAATCTTATAGTATTAAATTTATATAATATATGATATCAATTATTTAATTAATTAAACAATTATGACTTAAGGCTTGTTGAAATTAATAACAAGAAATATATAAGGCCTTACGAGCCATTCGCAGGATGTTTGAGTAGAAACTGTACGTGTATATATATATACATACACATGTAACGAATTCAACTTGTAAATTTTTACACGTAAATAAAGCACCCCGATAGTGAGAAGCAAGGGGACTCACGTAAATAAAGCACCCCGATAGTGAGAGGCAAGGGGACTCACGTAAATAAAGCACCCCGATAGTGAGAGGCAAGGGGACTCACGTAAATAAAGCACTCCAAAGGGAACAAAAAACTATCACGTCCACGCCGTTGTTCCTGGGTAGTGCTAAGAGTAGTAATTTCTATTAATTTCGGCTAAAAATTTTGTCCGCCATCTTGGTCCGCTATCTTGGATTTGCCATTTTGAATTTTGCAAATCTGACTTCAGATTCGTGATCAGCAACCCCAAAAACCCTCGTAAACTTAATTTGGTGCAAATCGGTTGACTAAAATTTTTGTCCGCCATCTTCGTTCGCCATCTTGAAAATTTTAAAACAGCCAAGATTATATCTGAACGTAAAATTTTCCGCGTTTTTATTTTCCGGTGTCAAAAAGGGGGGTTTCCATTTAAAAAAAACCACTTCCGGTTGAAGTAACCCACTTTCGGTCAAAATCAAAAGTTGAAAGGTACGCCATTTTGGTTCCCCCTCGAAACCCTACAACTTTTATATGAAACTTTTTTTGATTCTTGGCCACACAAACGAGTTATTGGAGGTGATAGATTCAGATGACTCACCCTGTACACGTACAGTTTCTACTCAAACATCCTGCAAATGGCTCGTAAAGCCTTATATATATCTTGTTTTTAATTAATTAATTACAGTCACATAAGTATATGAAATAAAGTATACTTTAAGATTATTTTATTATATCAATAATATCATGTATTGTTTCCAAGATTATTAATCTTGGAAAAGTGTTTTACGTTGTCATAATACGCAAAAAGCGCGCAACGTAACGTGAACATGCCTCGTCTGTCATCTTGTTGAGCCGGCTTGAAGTGGAAAGCAGACGGAACATAATACGTCTGCACTTTTCTACGAGCCGACGTGCCGAGCGTCACGCACACTGACGACGGTTTTCGCTTGTGTGCGTGCTTCCAGTGGCTCCCAACACTTCGGTGCTCTCGGTGCTAGCCGGCCAGAGTTTGCAACACTGGTGACAGCTGATTTTGACGGTTTCAGAGAGATTAGACATCTGTTAATAATATTCAGTTTATATCGCTTTGAGTTTCATACAAAAACCTTGATTTTTACTGTGTTTGAAATGTCGAATTTTGTGTTAATCAAGTAGTATTTGCGGGAGGTTTTAATTTTTTGCTTTAATTGGAAGAAAAGTGCAGCTGAAGCCCATAAAATGCTTGTCAAAGTTTATGATGACACTGCTCTAACTGAAAAATCATGTAGGGAATGGTTTCGACGTTTCAAGGATCGAGATTTCAGCGTTGAAGACAAGCCTTGCTCTGGACAGCCGAAAAATTCGAAGACTTGGAGGCATTACTCGAAGAAGATCAGAGTCAAACGCAAGAGAAGCTTGCAGAATCATTGGAAGTAACTCAACAAACCCTTTCTGTACGATTGAGAGCCATGAGAATGATTCAAAAACAAAGAAATTGGGTGCCTTATGAACTGAAACCGAGAGACGTTGAAAGATGATTTTTCATTTGTGAGTTGCTGATTCAAAGGCAACAAAGAAAAAGTGTTTTGCATCGGATTGTGACTGGAGATGAAAATTGGATATTCTACGACACAATCCCAAGAAAAAAAAATACTAAGCCCGGTCAATCGTTGCCATCGACCTCAACATCAACAACAAAGCCGAACATTCATGTTTCGAAGATCATGTGTATCTGGTAGGACCAAAAGGGTGTTGTTTACTATGAGCTGCTGAAACTTGGCGATTCCATTACAGGCGATCTGTATCGGCTACAATTGATTTGTTTGAGCCGTGCATTGCGAGAAAAACGGCCAAAATACGAGCAAAGACATGATAAAGTTAGTCTTCTTCATGACAAATGCTCGGCCTCATGTTGCAAAAGTCGTAAAAAAATATTTGGAAACGCTCAAATAGGATGTTTTACCACACCCGCCGTATTCTCCGGACATTGCTCCTTCTGATTAGGGGTAAACAGTACAGTGATTGGCTCTTTAAGGAAATATGTCACGTATTAATGTATTATAAATTCAATTTATCAGAAAATTTGAAAAGAAGACCAATTTAAATATTTTGAAGAACGTTTAATAATTTAAAAATAGATAAAAAATTTATCCGAAAATTCAAAACCTTACAAACAAATATTTTTAAAATATGTTACTTATACAAAACAGTTATTGGCCAAACAAAAACAGTCATTGGCCAAGTGCTTAAGGACGTTCTCCGAATTACTGATTTTCTTAGGATTTTCTTTAAATTTGCGATATATATAGTTTATGATCTTATTTATACGTAGCATTTTTGGATAATAGGGGTAGCAATGTTAAATTTCAAAATATGGAAGATTTAAGTTTCAATTTTTAACATGGATTTCCTATGCTGAGCCTTTGTGAAGTGGAGTTTTTTAAAGTTACTGACGACAATTTTTAAAGGATTTTTTTAAAAAACAAGTATGTGGTAGCGGAAAGTGTCTTAATTAAAATACGATTTTGAATAATATTGCAAGCAACCCTTGTTTTCAAACTGTAGCTTTTTTTTGTTTTTTTTTTTTTGGTTTTTTTTGTTTGCTGGATTTATGTGCGCTGTGTACTGCAGCTATTTTTGAACTTTTGCGCAGAGTAAGCGGGTCTTAGCAGTGCTAAATAGCTCAACTTAATTTTGTTACAGCAGTACAAACTTACTCATGAGAAGAGATATTTTAAGTTGCTAACCATTGTATTTAGGTTACTAACCACTATAGTCGGAGAACGTCCTTAATAGGTTAGGATAGCGTTACTTATAGAGGCAATACGTTAAGTTTCACTTTATAAAAGTATAATATTCTATTTATCTATTGCAGAAAAGAGGTTCGTTCTTTAATTATAACAAGTACGTTTAAGCAAAAATAAAAATAGTATTAATATTGTAAATGTTTGTGATTTGTATTTCAAGTGTTCTATAATAAACATTAATTTATATTGGAAGGGTAAATGAACGGCAGTACGAGTGTTATACACGCTGTCAGTGTATCTTATTTATTGGAAATTAATGTGTAATCAGACGTTTCGATCAATCTTTGTGATCTTCATCAGTGATAGTCTGTTGAAAAATAATATGTCAAAATACAATTTTTTCAAGGATTGAATTACAATGTGAACAAACAATTCTCTTAATGTTTCTTACCAATACAATCAGATTAGGAGTCATATCACTATCCAACAAAGAACCAAGTCTGTGATGTGTGTGTGTGTGTTGTTATAACACTTGACTGTTTAAAGAGACAACAGCGATATGACGCCTTTACAACAAGCGCAAGTATATATGTGTTTGTCTCCTCCAAATATCACGAACATGTGAACCAATTGCACAATAACAATTCAAATTTGAAACGTATATACTAATGATTGTCTAAATTTTCTTTTTGTAAGTCTCCAAAATTGAAAAATATGGTTTTAATTTTTCTGTGTCGGACATTATATTAATTGGATTATCTTGTAATTTAATATTAATTATTTCTGAAATGGCTCTTTTTTGATAAA
>NW_018022401.1:0-6106 GCF_002006095.1 Pseudomyrmex gracilis
GCGATGGAGCTTTATGAGTCCATGGTAGAAGGAAAAGAACGAACTATGGACCAAAAGCGTACGATTTTGGAAACTGTTAAAGAGCAGGCATTGCACTACTATCAAATCGGGTTGCGAGAGGATTTACGGTTAATTGTGCGGTCGCGCAGATATGACACGCTCCTGGAGGCAATAGCCGGGGCAAGCGCGGAGGAAAAGACTGCAGGAATAAAATCAAGAAATAGAGCGCAATATTAGGCACGTAGTGGCAATAAAAGTTACAATTGCTATAAGTGCGGCAAGATCGGACATTTTGGACGAGAATATCGGTCTGGAAAGGTGTCTTTGCCTAAGCCAAGTAGCAACCGGGTACAAGCAATAGAGAAACACTGCAATTATTGTAAAAAGACAGGACACCTACGAGAAAACTGCTGGTCGCTGAATGGCAAGAAAAACGATAAACATCATACCGCGCAAAGGGAAACAAGACGCGCGGCACGAGGAAAGAAAAGCCGAAGCGACAGTAGCGTAACGTCAGGAAGTGACGAAGAAGAAGACAAAAGAAAGAANAAATCTGTCTCTGTAGCAGAATTACAAATGACCGAGATAAATACAGCACAAGCAGGGTTAGATTTGGCTGTAGTACCGATAAGAGAGGCAAAAGAAGGCCAAGTGGAAATGTTATATGATACAGGAGAAACAGTCTCACTGATTAAGCAAAAATATCTGAAAGGCGAAACACCGGCAGAAAAAACCAAGCTGGAGATAACCAGAGTTACCGGACATAGAACTTGCGTGATTGAAAGAATCAAGGCACATATACAATTGAGAAACAGAAGAATAAAACATGCAATATATGTGGTAAGAAACGACTTTCCAATAAAGTACCAAGGAATACTTGGAAGTGATTTCATTAGGAAATATAATGCCGTACATAACTACAAGGAAGGACGACTTGAGGTAAGTAAAGATTCAATGACACTGCGTTTGTATCAAAGCGTAGTGTTGCAACCAAGAAGCGAAACCATCGTACAGGCAATCACGGATAGCAATCAGGTCGGCATAATAGAAGCAGAGGAAACACGGCCTGGAGTATTCATGGGATGTTGTTTAGTACAGCCGGAAAAATATTTGTGCCCAGTAAGCATAGTAAACACTACAGGAGAAAGAGTGGAAATAAGTACACCACGAGTAAAAGTAGGGGAACTAAGCAAAGGTGGGGAAGAAGAAAGCAAAGTTTTAAACGTAAGCGTCGAAACGGAAGGAAAGGCGCGAGGTGAAAAAGTAAAGGAAGCGTTACGCATGCAGCATCTAAATAAGGAAGAAAAGCAAGTCTTGTTGGAGATTTGCGAAGCAAATAGCGATATATTTTATTTGACAGGAGAACCATTGACTAAAACTAACGCAGTGACACACAAGATACGGATAAAAAGTGACACCGCACCAATCAGTGTTAAACCGTATCGTTTGCCAGAGAAGCACAAACAGGAAGTTGATCGGCAGATCAAAGAAATGTTAAAAAATAAGATAATAAGAAATAGTAAAAGCGAATGAAACGCACCACTCCTAGTCGTGCCGAAGAAAATGGATGCGTCGGGCATCAGGAAGTTGAGAGTCGTTGTAGATTTTAGACGGCTGAAGGATGTCACGATCGGAGATTCATTTCCGTTGCCGAATATAACTGATATTCTTGATCAATTGGGAAATGCCAAATACTTTTCGACCCTTGATCTGGCTTCTGGATATCATCAGATACCAATGGAAAAAAAAGATAAGTTAAAGACGGCATTTTCAACACTGTACGGGAATTATGAATATAATAGAATGCCTTTTGGGCTGAAGAACGCGCCGGCAACATTTCAAAGATTGATGAATGCAGTCTTGATGGGGTTGCAAGGAATGAAGTGTTTTGTCTACCTAGATGACATAGTTATACACGGGGCCAGCCTAGAAGAACACGGAAAACGAATAGGAGATGTATTTGATAAACTGCGAGAGAGTATAATCTTAAGTTACAACCAGACAAGTGTGAGTTCTTTCGAAAGGAGGTGACGTATTTAGGTCACGTGATTACAGAAGAAAGAATTTCGCCAGATTTAACGAAAGTGAGTGCCGTAACAAAGTTCCCTGTGCCGGAAAAAGTAAAAGATATCCAGGCGTTTATCAGACTAGCAGGTTATCACCACAAGTTCATTGATCAGTTTTCAAGGATTGCAAGGCCGTTGACACAGCTGTTGCGCAAAGGAGTTGCGTTAAGCTGGAGTCAGGAACATTTGCGCGGAACATTGCGCGTCCAAAACCTTGAAAGAAAGGTTGAATAACGCGCCATTACTTGCGTATCCGGATTTTAGTCGAGAGTTTATTGTCACAACGGACGCGACGGGTTACGCTCTCGGTGCAGTGTTATCACAAGGGAAAATAGATCGCGACAAGCCGATAGCGTACGCTAGCCAAGTGTTAAATAAAGCAGAGCGCAACTACAGCACTATCGAGAAAAAGTTGCTTGGTATCGTTTGGGCCGTGAAACATTTTAAGCCGTATTTGTATGGAACAAAGTTCAAAATTGTGACAGACCATAGAGCATTGGTGTGGCTGTTTAATGTGAAGGATCCCGGATCGCGGCTCGTGCGCTGGCGTCTCAAGTTGGAGGAGTACGATTACGAGATAGTGTATAAGAAAGGGAAATCTAACATCAACGCGAATGCACTGAGCCGGAGTCCGGCGCTGGAAGCAAACACGTGCGAGGCAAACGAGGTAATGAAAGAGACAGAAAAGAACGAAGTGAGTGAGACATGTGAGGTCACGGAGGAGGAACGAAGACAGATACTGTATGAGTATCATGACACACCGGTAGGCGCTCACCAGGGAGTAGTGCGGACGGTAAAAAAAATTCGTCAAAATTATAATTGGCCAGGATTGGTAAAAGATGTAGAAACGTACGTTGCAAAGTGTGAATCGTGCCAGAAGAACAAACTTTGGCGGAGAATAAAATCACCTCTAGGAATTACGGATACACCACAAGAGCCCTTCAAGAAGTGTGCTCTGGATATTGTCGGGCCGTTACCAATGTCAAGTTACGGAAATAAATACTTGCTTATGTTCCAGGACAGTCTTGCCAAGTTTAGTAAAGCGGTGCCGATACCGAACCAAGAGGCCGCAACCGTAGCGAAAGAACAAATAATTAGAAGGCCGATACGAGCAGTAATACAGGGTCTTCGTGTATAAATAATAAACTTTTATTCAAAAAAAGATCACAAACGTTTCGGTCCGCAAGGTTGGACCTTCCTCAGTGTACAATATTCGTAGCGAAAGAATTTGTTACGAAAATAATATGCAAACACGGCATTCCGGGAACTGTGTTAACTGATAGGGGTACGAATTTCGTTAGTGAGCTATTTAGGAACGTATGTTAATTGCTGAAAATAAGTAAAGTGCAAACGACTGCGTATCACCCAGAAAGCAACGGGGCGCTGGAGCGTTCTCATAGAACATTAACGGAGTATATCCGCCACTTTGTAAATGAAGACCAAACGGATTGGGACAAGTGGGTGCCATACGCAATGTTTGCATATAATACCACGCCGCACACGGCAACGGGGTACATGCCGTTTGAGCTCGTGTATGGAAGGCAGGCAAAGTTACCGACGGCGTTGGCCAGGCCGCCTTCGACGCAATATAACTAAAATAACTATGTACAAGAACTAAAGGAAAGATTACGCGCCGCGAATCGCGTGGCGAGGGAAAATCTCAAAGAAGAAGAGGAAAAGGCCAAGCAGTATTTTGACAAGGGTGCAAAAGCAGTTACATTTAAAATCGGGGATAAAGTGTTAATGTATGATGAAACGTTACGCAGGGGCCGATCTAAGAAGTTAGAATCTAAGTGGATAGAACCGTACGAAGTGGTTGCAAAAGTAACTGATGTGACGTCTACAATTAAAGCCAAGAGGCTCACACAGAATGTGCACGTAAACAGGCTAAAACCGTTTGTAGACAATTAAAAGAAAACCCACTTACCGGGCGCTCACTCCGAGTCAATGGTGATAGTAGAGAGTGGTGAAGCGGGTGACGGAGACCCCAGACAAACCACATCCGAATCATCGGGGGAGGCCGGTGACGAAGATCCCAGGTAGATTATGTCCGAGTCATCGGGGGAGGCTGGTGGCGGAGGCCGCACCGTCAGGATGACCACCTCATTGTCTTCGGGCTCAAGTGGTGGCGGTAGTGGACTCTCAGGGGTGCGCGGCGTAGCGTGTAGAGTTGAGACGTCCAAGGACGTTGCGTCACTACCACCCTCACTCACAAAAGATCGGGGGAGGCCCCGCAGCCAAACCGACACCAGGTACGCGTAGCAGGGGAGTGCGAAAAGGCACGACGCACATCGTTGGAGACCAAGCGAAAATGATTCGTTTGACATGTTTTTTTTTTGTGTTTCTTTTTTCCCGCGATCAAGTTAGTGGTCGGACGACTGACAGGACACTGACGCTTGTTGTCGCGGGAATCACGTTAAAAAAATGGGTTAAAGAAGTCGTGGAAAAGGTTGCAATACTAAGAATTAGTTGTAAAGACACAGCGTAACACGCTGAATTGAACATAGCGATGAGTTTATCGTGACACCACCGTCCGCGGTTCCACGTGCAACGGTGAGTAAGCGTTAGCTGTTTTAAGAAGAAATAAGCGACAACTTCCGCGTAGTAGAAGTGTGCGGATAGGTATCTGCGTGCAAGTGTTTTGTTTCTTTTTTTGTAGTAATTTTTTTTTAGGGTATTGCTAGTTTGTGGCGTTGGTATAGCCAAAGGCTACGAGATCAGAGAGTTCGATCAGGAACCGGGAATCTATTTCGAAAATATAGGGGAGTATTACCGCGTGGAGTCGGATTGGAAGGTCGCCATTAGCGTAGATGTAAGCACTGTGCGACGTAGGTATAATCAGTTACATGAGTTCACTGAAAGAACTCAATGTTATTGTAAAGAGCTAGAGTACCTCGATAACGTTGCAAAAGTGAATTGCAAAAGCATAACCGCGTTATTGAATAAAGACAAGGAGCAATTAAAAGCAATGTTAGCACACATTAACTTCTTAGAAAGTAGTAGTGCAGTAGGTAAAAAGCGAGGTCTAGTAGACGAAGTTGGTTCTTTGGCCAAGTATTTATTTGGTGTAATGGATGCTAATAGTGAGAAGTTAATAAACAACCAGCTGGACGCGCTAAGTACCGGCCAGGAAATTTTAAACGAGGCCGTAAAAAGCCAGCTCCAGATATTAAACAAAACCGTTATACATTAAAATAATTTAGAGGGTGTTTTGCGTAGTAACAAAGTAGTGTTGTCAAATAACAAGTAGGTTGGGTGAGGCGTTGGACGAGTATGCACAACGCGGAGTGCTGACGGAGAATTTTGTTACTGTAAACGCAATCATGTCGGATTTGCTTCGAGACATTGAGCGAATCATAGAGTTTACGTTACACTTAAGACGCGGCGTAATACACCCGGCGGTGATATCACAGGAAGTGATATTGGCACAGGTAACGGAGGCGGTTCCAAAATTGCCGGAAGGATGCAGTTTCCTTTCAAAGTTTCAAAAGAAAGCTGGCCGCTTGTAGAAAAAGTTAGCGAGGTCACAGCATATGTAAAAGGATCAGATATCGTAACAGTGTTGAGCCTTCCGTTGGTGTCATATCCTGTCTATGAGTTAGTGAACGTCGTTTCGTTGCCTGTACATAGAAATGTGTATACGTTTGTAAACGTAGGACATAGTATAATCGGCGTAGGTAGAGAAGGAAAAACGTATTCAGAGTTGTCCGAGGAGGAGTTAAGTAAGTGTAAAAACGTTAGTGGACATTATTTTTGCGATAAAAATACGCCAGTGTACTACGTGAGTAGTAAGTCACCGTGTGAGGTGCAAATATATTTACGAGAGGGTGGTAATGAGTATGATTTGCGGTATGTGGCGACGAACCAAACACTGTGGGTCGCGTTGCGAGTTCCCTTGACGTGGCTGTACTGCACACATACTAAGGAGGAGGTCACGATACAGTGCGCGGGGGGGGGGTACAGAGCGCGTGGCGGGCGGGTTCCGTTTGACCACAGTACGATTCGACACCGCTCGATTCGACACAGATTTATTCGACACC
>NW_018022401.1:6556-22755 GCF_002006095.1 Pseudomyrmex gracilis
CGAATCGTACGGTGTCGAATAATTTGGTGTCGAATAAATCTGTGTCGAATCGAGCGGTGTCGAATCGTACTGTGGTCAATAGAGTACCACCCGCGCGTGGCAACTATGAAGAGAACGGGGCGAGTGACCTTGTCTGAAAGTTGTAAGATGCTGAAGCGCGAGTTGTACATCAAAACAAAGGAGGGGTAATGCGGTACTGACGTGAAACTGTACTTACCTGAGTATAACTTGTCGGTACCAGAAATCGCACTCACACACAAAACTAGTTTCACACCCGTAAAGTTAAAAAACGTGGTAAATGGAGAAGAGTTAACAAGATTAAGTACACAAATTAGTAAGGTGGTGAAAAACATGGGTAACGCAGCGTCGGGAAGAAGCGTTCATCCTCACATAATTTATACTATTTCCGTTAGTGGTACGTTACTTGTAATAATAATCGTTGTTGCACTAGTTGTTGCAGTATAAATGTATAAAAAAGAAAGCTGATGTAAAAACACTGTGACGGGGCGAGCCCCGTCACGAATATTTCTTTGTAAATATATCTCTTCTTTTTTATATATAACATTATTAATTACATATATTATCATGTACATATTTTGTTCATTAATATATCTATATTGTATCTTTTATCGGTTGACCAGTGCGTTTATATTTCTCATGTATTATTATATATTAAACACATATATCGCATAACATCACTCGCTATAGTTTCTGCAAACCCACCTATACGGGCGACCGCGTGCGATAGTACCGACGACGCGCCTATAGCAACACGGGACAGACACGCGATTATCATCCGGCAGGTGCATGCCGCGGCGCGCAAACACCGCGTTCCACACGCCGACCCCGGACGGACCGTAGGCCGCTCCGGGGTATAAAAGCCGGCCGAAAACCGGCAAGAGGACCTATTCTTTTCCCGGCGCTCGAGGAGCTGACTCGATAGCCATTCCTATCCTGCTACCGCTCCGAGGTGTTGACTCGGAAATACCGCTTCCAATTGTTCCCCCCGAGGTGTTGACTCGGGAGACCGACTTCCGGCAATCCGAGGTGCTGACTCGGCCGCCATTTCCGATTATTCCCCCCGAGGTGTTGACTCGGGAGATACCGCTACCGATTATCCCTCCCGAGGTGTTGACTCGGGAGATACCGCTACCGATTATTCCACCCCGAGGTGTTGACTCGGGAAATATCGTTTCCGATTATTCCCCCCCGAGGTGTTGACTCAGGAGACCGATTTCCGGCAATCCGAGGTGCTGACTCGGCCGCCATTCCCGATTATTCCCCCCGAGGTGTTGACTCGGGAGACCGATTTCCGGCAATCCGAGGTGTTGACTCGGCCGCCATTACCGACCGTTCCCGTCGAGGTGCTGACTCGACTTCCGGCAATCCGAGGTGCTGACTCGGCCGCCATACCGATTCCCGTCGAAAGATTCTCGACTTCCGGCGCACAAACGGCCGTTGTAACCGCCACATCGACAAACAGTCGTTTTTACGACTAATCTATATATAAGGCCCTTGTAAATACATGTCCCGAATTAGGCTTAAGGTATTACCGCGCCGCCGCACCGAACGCGTTAATTAAAACCGCGTGTAAAATGTCCCGTAAGAATTCCGCCGACCGCACTAGATTAATAAATCAACACACGGAATCAAACACTCTGTAAATCTATTGACAAGAACTCCGCCGGGAAATTAGTTCGTAATCAACCGACACCGCGGATTTACACCTTTGTAAATATATATATAAGTTGAATAAATAACCACGTACATTACAGCATAAAAACCGGAGTAAGTGTCGCACTTTCTTGCCTTCCCTTGCCCCGAACCTTGGCACCGACCGAGCTGTCCGGCAGGCGGAAGGCCGGGCGAAGCCGAAGAAATCGGCTCCGTTACAACGCTACCTAGTACTACAAATGTAGATTGAGTACGCACGGTGCTAGGACAACCTTAGTTTTAGTAGTAGTTGTACGGTTAGTGTACTAGTGAAGAAAACTTGCGTACAAGTTTTCTTTTCTCAACGAAGGAGGAATGTTGGGAAATCAAATATAGTAAGATAATGGTCGTATTAAGAAATTTGTGAAGTAAGATGTAATTAGTATAAGGTCGCGTACGTGGAAATTAGGAAGGTAAAACATAAGGTGATCATGTATGTTTGACTGTGACACAGTTAAGTGTGTTGTAAAGAGAGAATTGCTTGATCAGCAGGGACGACAGATCCGTCTCCGAGAGCTGATCTCTCTGATCAGCAAAGCTGATTTGAAGCAAAGATGGGCGAGTTGCGCGATTAACTCGTGCAACGTTGTTTAGGATAAAACAAGGTGATGCTCTCAATTTGGTAATATAAAAAGTGATGTGACAGAGTTGAGAGCAGAAGTTTGAGAACTACCGCCGAGTCGTCGTACTAGTTATAAGAAGCTAAGCTGTAAATCGTCAAATAAAGTTAATTTAATTATTGAACGAGAGCGCAGTTACTTTTCCCCGATTCCAAACGGAAAATCCTGTAAAAAGAATCCGGTACCGTCGTAGCGGTACAACAGAATGCTTGTTGCTGTTTGGGCCCCCACTCGAACTTGACTCTCTTTTTTGTTAACTGTGTCAAAGGCGTAGCAAATCTTGAGAATTGGTCAATAAAGTTTTGGTAATAACCAGCCAATTCTATGAAAACCTGTATATCTTTTACGTTTGTCGGCACAGGAAAATCTCTCTGCACTTATTTTTGATGGGTCTGGTTTTATTCTATCTTCGGTAATAAAGTGCTTCAGATATGTGACTTCCTTTCGGAAAAACTCACATTTGTCCGGCTGTAACTTCAAATTATTTTCTCGAAGTCGTTTGAACACATCCTTCAGTCGTTTATTGTGTTCCTCTAGACTGGTTCCATGTATCGCTATATTGTCTAGATATGCAGAGCACTTTATGCCCTGTGTCAGTGGAAGTGGCGCATTCCACTGACTCTTGCTAAGCCGAATTATCTCACTGTCTAGCATTTCTCTTATCTGCCTATCAACTTCTTGCTTATGTTTATCTGGCAGTCGTTACGGCTTTACATTAATCGGCGCAGTGTCGGCCTGGACCAGAATCTGATGCTCTACCGCGTTTGTCCTTCTCAGCGGTTCACCGGCTAAGTAGAAAATATCGCTTTATTCTTCACTTAACTCGTAAAGTTTCCTTCTTTCTTCCTTATTCAAATGTTGTACCCGCAACATTTCCTTTATTTTTTTCTGACGCGTAAGGCTACTAAACTCATTTTTTATCTCGTTTATTTCTAAGCTTCCATCAATGTCGGTTAATGGTTCGATTTTTACTTGCGGAATCTGCATTTTAACGGTTCGTTCCGTTGTATTAAATACGCTTACGGGGCATAAATAATTCCTGGGTTGTAAGAGACAGTACGATAAATACTCCTTGCTGTTTCTCTTCCGCTTCAATTAATCCTACCTGATTGGTATCTGTTATCGCTGTTATAATGACCTCACATCTTGATGGTATTTCTATGTTTTGGTAAGAGTGCAGAACCAACGCCTTCTGTCCTACGAAAATTTTTCCTTTCTTATAGTCATGAGTGACGTTATATTTCTTCACGAAATCGCTTCCTACAATTCCTTCGTAATTTATAGGAAACTTATCCCTCACAACGTACTGTTGTGCGCCAATTTTTGTAAAGTAAAGGTTAAGAAAGGTGAGGCCATTGAGCAATGTGATGAGACATCACTGTCATTGCTCAATGACCTGGGCAGGTTGCAGAAAGGTAGCAGTTCTAGGAAGAACTGCTGGTTGCCACCGGGTGCGACGCATCGCCGCATTGTCCGAAGTGCAACGCAGCATGTGTCGAAACCGGCACCGGTAACTAGCACGGCCGTTGCTAGGACCGGTGGGCCTGCTGAATCAGCGCGATCGATCTACTATAAATCGATCGCGCGGATGAAGCAGAGAGAGAGACCGTGATTGGACTGCTAGCTCACTGTGTGGCTCCGCAAGCCAATGAGTTTACCACAGTGAGAAACAGCCGTGTAAGAAACAAAAAGAACATTGCAATCGGAACAATAAAGATAAAAATACAAGTTCGTGTTCTGAACTTCATCTTTACCACCCGACCTTCCTCGACATCCAACAAATTTTGGTGGCAGCGGTGGGATCTCTCATTCCGTGTGTCAAGGACGGGACTCAGCAGGAGATTCCGGTTGGATCAAGGAAAAAGACACTGGGTGAGAAAGAAAAAAAAAGGAAACGAGAACGATTGAGTTCTAGACAAAGTAGGGGTATATTTTAAAAAGTACGAATGTATAAGAATATAAAAATTACAAGTAACCCCGATCTGAAATACTGCTCCTGAAACAAAAAAAAAGCAGTCATTAAAAAAGTGTCTTGTGAACAACGAGTTCAAGAAAGAAACAAAGACACCGCGAACTCACAGTCTCGAGTTACACAGCAACACTGACCTAACGCAAGCCAAGCGACGGGCAGTGACACAAGGCGGAGATAAGAAAGCGGCCGGACTGCTGCAGCAAAACGGAAAAAATCTACCGCCGGGAAATTCCGGAAGCAGCAAGCAACAAGCAGAGAAGCAGCTGTGACGGAAGGGCCAGGAAGGGCACCGAGGAACCGGCTAAGGACAGCCGAAAAAGCAGCAAAAGTGACAAAACAGTCACCGCAAACGAGGCAGCGGTAGCGGCGAAGCAGCGGTAGCAGAGAAGCTGCGAGGCAACGGACCAGCGGCGGTGGCGAGGCAGCGGCAGCGGCGGCGCGAGGAAAGCTGAGTCAGCAACACCACGCAGATACGACTCTCGTAAGCGGAATTAGGTCAACTACTGTAAGTCGAATAAATTTTGTAAAAGCGAGCGAAAACATATGTTTGGTAACTGGCGTTTGCAACAACGCGGCGTACACTCAGAGCGAGTAGCGTGGTCGCAACGAAATCTATTACCGGTACGGGAACCGAGAACCGCACCGGCGGCGCTTTATCAAGACGCGGAAATAAATAGGCAAGATAGGAATTTGAGTCCGAATGTAATTGTAGAAAGAGAATTTTCGTTCGATTTAGACGGTAGTATAGCCGGTCATTTACAAAGTGAAGTAAATTGCGGTAGAGTTGAGAACAGTGGAACCTCGGGCAGTGGTACTCAGAAGTCGTCTTTAATTTCATACGAGAGCGAGTTGTTTTACACAAGACAGCGGGCCGAAATGAATACCGAAAGTATGGAACAAGAAATTGACGAACAAAATATAAATTAGGTTCGCAAAGAAGTGGAACGCGAAATTTCCCGAATGCGAAACAAGTTGACTGCGGGCGGCACCGCGGGAACAAGTGGGCAAGGTTACAACCCCGCTGACACAATGCTACAGCAGGTAGTGCGGTCGCTAGAAATAATAAGTTTGCAAATAGACGCGGCGGACCGACGGGTGACGGAACTCCGCGAGACGCACGGGCGCGGGACGGGCGTGTTGATGACGCGACACGTGTACAAACGTCCGAGCGAACAGCTAGACGTAACGTACGGGCGAACAGCTGACGACGTAAGAAATCGCGCCATGTTGTATAATGGAAATCTGAAATTAAAAGACGTGGTCGGAATGATACCGACGTTTACCGGGAAATCATCCGAGCAAGTTCGAGAATTTTTAAATGCATGCGAGTACGCAGAAGGAATGGTCAACTTTGCGGAAGAACCCGCTTTTTTGCAAGCAGTATTGCGAACCAAGCTGAGAGAGCAAGCATTGATAGATTTTGAGACAAAGGACATTCGCAATTTTGGGCAGTTAAAAGCAGAAATAGAAGCTACGTATTCTGCAAAGCGAAGCACTACGCAATTACAGATAAAAGTTAACACATTGCGACAAAAAAGTAATGAAAGCGCACAGGTTTACGGACACAGAGTAAGTCAAACGGCCATGGAATTGTATGAGTCTATGGAGGAAGGCAAGGGGCACACTATGGAAGAGAAACGTACAATTATGAACACTATTAAAGGGCAAGCGTTGCAGCAAATCCAAATAGGTTTAAGAAATGACGTCAGGTTGATAATAAGGTCACGCAACTATGGAACGTTGCAAGAGGCAGTAAACGCAGCAAGCTCTGAGGAAAAGGTGGCGGTGCCACAAAGCAGCCACGGTGGAAATTTTGCAACAAAGCAAAAGATGGGAAAAAATTAGGAGAAAAATGCGTGCTACAAATGCGGAAGGATCGGACATTACGGAAGAGAGTGCCGATCAAACAGAATGGCATTGCCTAAACCAAGCGGTGGAAAAGTAAATGCTGTAGACAAAACGTGCAGTTATTGTAAAAAGGCAGGGCATATCAAAGAAAATTGCTGGTCACTGAAAGGCAAGAAAAATAAAAAGGGAGCTGTAAAAGCCATATGGGCGGCAAAAGAGAGGAAAAAGAAAAGCCGAAGTGACAATAGCGAGTCATTGAGTGACGAAGACGACAACGGAAAAGAAAAAAAAAATCCGTGTCGGTAGCAGAGCTACAAGTAGCCGAGCTAAATGCTGCGCAAGCAGTTTTGGACTTAGTCTGTATCGATGAAAGAAGCAAAAAAAGGTGAAGTGGAATTGCTTTATGACATTGGAGCCACAGTGTCATTGATTAAGAAGAAATATTTAAAAGAGAAAACGCCAGCCGAGAAGACGAGCATGAAATTAACAGGCATTACAGGGCATCAAGCAAGCGTAATAAGGAAAATCACAGCAACCATACAGCAAAAGAGTTAAGCATCCAGTTTATGTTGTGAGAGACGATTTTCCGGTTAGTTATCAGGGCATTTTAGGAAATGACTTTATGAAGAAGCACAATGCCAAGCCGGATTACAAAGCGGGAAAACTCTTGCTTGGAAAAAATACGTTGCAATTGCGCCCGTATAAAAATGTGAAAATGCAACCTCGTAACGAAACATTTGTGCAAGCTATTACTAATAGTAATCAAATCGGAATAGTACAAGGGGAAGAAACGCAGCCAGGAATTTTCATAGGAAGCTGTTTAGTACACCCGAAAGGAAATTTTTGCCCCGTGAGTATAGTAAATACTACGGAAAAAGCGATAACAATAGGCACACCGCGTGTCAAATTGGAAGCGCTCGAAGAAGAGAGCGAGACAAGTAGCGAAATAGCAAACGTAAGCGTAAAAACGGAGAGGTCAACACGCCGCGAAAGAGTAAAAGAGGCACTGCAAGTGAAGCATTTAAATAAAGAAGAGAAAGAAACATTGTACGAAGTATGCGAGGAGTATCAGGATATATTCCATCTTGCAGGGGAGCCGTTATCTAGAACAAGCCCGGTGAAGCATAAGATACCTGTGAGAGTTGACACCACTCCGATAAGCGTTAAGCCATATAGAGTGCCGCAGAAGCATAAGCAAGAGGTAGAAAAGCAGATCGGGGAAATGTTAGAAAGCGGAATATTTCGCGATAGTAAAAGTCAGTGGAACGCGCCTTTACTAGTTGTCCCGAAAAAGATGGACGCGTCCGGCGTGAGAAAATTAAGGATAGTCGTAGATTTTCGACGACTAAACGAGGCGACAATAGGCGATTCTTTTCCACTNCCAAATATTGCAGAAATATTAGATCAACTTGGGAATGCGAAGTATTTCTCAACTTTAGATTTGGCGTCCGGGTATCATCAGATACCAATGGACGAAGAAGACAGAGGTAAGACAGCGTTTTCAACACCGCATGGTCACTACGAATATAACAGAATGCCTTTTGGATTGAAAAATGCGCCGGCGACGTTTCAAAGGTTGATAAATTCGGTCCTGATGGGACTGCGGGGTATAAAGTGCTTCGTGTACCTCGACGATATCATGATACACGGTGCGAGCTTGAAAGAGCACAGCAAGCGGCTACGAGAGGTTGTTGACAGGTTGCGGAAGTATAATTTAAAGTTGCAGCCAGAAAAGTGCGAATTTTTTCGCAAGAGGTCACGTAATTAGGGCACGTGATCACCAAGAAGGGTATATCGCCGGATCCGTCAAAGATAGAGGCGGTCAAGGGATTTCCGGTTTCGAAAAGGGCGAAAGATATTCAGGCGTTCATTGGTCTGGCAGGATATTATAGGAAATTTGTCGACCAATTCTCAAAAATAGCAAAGCCGTTGACACGACTGTTGCAGAAAGAAATAGCGTTCGAGTGGGGGCACGAGCAACAGCAAGCGTTCGAAAATTTAAAAGAAAAGTTAATTAGTGCTCCATTGCTCGCTTATCCGGACTTCGACAAGGAGTTTATCGTGACAACTGACGCATCGGGTTACGCGGTCGGCGCGGTGCTATCGCAAGGTGCGGTAGGTCAGGATCGGCCGGTGCATACGCGAGCCGAGTACTGAATAAAGCGGAGCGAAACTACAGCACGACAGAGAAAGAGTTACTCGCGATTGTGTGGGCAGTAAAGCATTTTAGGCCTTATTTATACGGAACGACGTTTAAGATTATCACCGATCATAAAGCATTAGAGTGGCTTTTTAGCGTAAAGGACCTCGGATCGCGGCTCGTGCAATGGCGTTTGAAATTGGAGGAGTATGACTACGAGATCATGCATAAGAAAGGGAAGGCGAATGCCAACGCGGACGCGTTGAGCAGAGCTTCCGCGGAGGCATGCACGTGCGAAGCAAAGGAGAGCGAGAAAACAGAAGAAGAGAAGAGCGAGAGGCAAGAGCTAACCGAAGAGAAAAAAAGACAGATACTATACGAGTATCATGATTCACCGGTGGGCGCACACCAAGGAATAGAACGTACAGTAAAAAGAATAAGAATGAGGTACGACTGGCCTATGCTGACAAGCGACGTGGAGAATTATATTTCAAAATGCGAATCCTGCCAAAAGAATAAGTTGTCGTGGAAAATAAAAGTACCGTTAGTAATTACGGATACGCCGAANAAGCCTTCCGAAAAATGCGCGCTTGATATTGTCGGGCCGTTACCGGTGACAAGTAGCGGAAGTAAATATCTGCTGACGTTTCAAGACAGTCTCACGAAGTTTAGTAAGGCGATACCCGTTCCGAATCAAGAAGCCGCTACGGTAGCAAAGGAGTTCGCGACGAAAATTGTGTGTGAACACGGGATTCCGGAAACGATTTTAACAGATCGAGGAACGAATTTTGTAAGCGAACTATTTAAAAGTGTTTGCAAGTTACTGCAAATAAATAAAATACAAACGACAGTCTATCATCCGGAAAGTAACGGAGCGTTAAAGCGTTCGCATCAAACATTAGCCGAGTATATACGTCACTACGTGAATGAGGACCAGACGGACTGGGACAAGTAGGTGCCGTACGCAATGTTCGCGTACAACACGACACCACACACGGCAACAGGGTTTACACCCTTCGAGTTAGTATACGGGAGGTGCGCGGAGTTACCGACCGCCTTAACGAAACCACCGTCTACACAATACAATTTGGAAACCTACGTGAAAGAATTAAAAGAAAGATTGCGAGCGGCAAATCGAGTAGCGCGGGAAAAGCTCAAAAAAGAAAAGAAAAAAGCAAAACGTTACTATGATAAAAAGACAAAGCAAGCAGCGTTTAGCGTAGAAGAAAAAGTCTTACTTTATGATGAGACACTGAGAAGAGGCAGATCCAAAAAGTTAGAATCGAAATGGATAGGACCTTATGTGATAATTGCGAAAACGTCAAATGTGACGTATGCAATCAAAGCAGGACGGCGCACGCAGAGTGTGCACGTAAATAGGCTGAAAGCCTTTATAGAAAATTAAAAAAAAAATTTACCGGGATGCCTCACTCATCGTCGGACAAAACGATGAGGGGGTGGACGACGGGCGGCGGGGGTCCCAGACATATAACGTCGTCCGGGTCGTCCGAGTCATCCGGGTTGGTCTCCGGGTCGGGGAAGGCAGGCGGCGGAGGCCGCGAGCACAAGAATACCACCTCCGGGGAGCCCGGTGGTGACGGCGGCGGGCCCTCGGGGGTGTGAGGCGTCGCAGGGCGCGAAGGAGTGGAACCTCCGTCGGAACTATCTTCGGAGCTGGAGAGAGCCGAGCTGTCCTCCAAGCGCTCGTACGGAGACTCCTCCGCACTATCATCAGTACACGAGGAGTAAATAAACCGCGACATGGTAAGCACTGGAACAGAACTTTTGTTGGAAAGAAGGCACACTTGTAAGTTCCAAAACCAAACACTTACACTAACCTTGTCACAAAAGAAAAGAAAATTAATGACACTGTGGTGACCTGGTCGGCAACAAACGCGGTACTGGTGCTCGTTGACGTGAAGAGCCATGGCCCGAAGTGCAAAAGACAACAGGGCATCTCAAATGTAGGTCCTAGAATTAATATAAGCGATAATAAAAAGAGCTTAGATGACAGAGTAACGAACTCGGAGTACGACCGACGCTCGCGGTTCCACCTGTAAGGCGACACCGTTCGCGATAAAAGTAAAGTATAGTGTATAAGGCGTATTGTATAAAACATTTTGCTTGCAGGAAAATGTTGTTAATAAAAGTAATAACGGTACTTACCTTTTGCGTCGCGTGGAGTGAAGCCGGGGATCAAGGATACCACGTACGAAAGTTTCAACACAATCCCGGCTTGTACTACGAAAAGTACGTGACGATGCTCCACGCTAGCAAAAAGTGGAGACTAATTGTAAGGTTAGACGTATCAACGGTATACACAAGAACGGAACAAACGGAACGTATGTTAGACTATATAGCTAAGGCGTGCGAAAACGCGGCGATAACGCACAGGAACAGAAAACTGTGCGAGGGGTTTGCCGCGGAGTTACAACAAAGATTGTAAAAAGTGGAAAAAATAGTAAAACGCGTTAAAACTATAGTGGGAACACAAAAACGTCGTCGAAGGGGGCTGGTTAACGCAGTAGGTTCCGTCGCGAAAATTCTGTTTGGTACAATGGATGCCGAAGACGAGAAGCGAGTTTCGGAACAAGTAGAGCTGATAAACAAGAAACAGGCCGTTTTACAGCACGTGGTTAAAAATCAGTTGCAAGTAATAAACGCGACTATCGCTCACGTAGAAAACATTGAGGAGGTCGTAGAGAGAAATGAAAACAAGTTAAAAAACGCGATGGTTAAAATAACACAAAAGGTAGACAGTTACGCGCAGCAAGCCGAACTTAGCGAATATCTTATGGAGTTAGGCAGCATGATTACAGAACTCGAGTTTGACGTGAAAAGTATCATGGGTTACGTCACGGACGTACAAGCGAAGTTTGCGCAATTAGAGATGGTACCCGTTGAACTAATAATAAGAGGCCTTCAAAACGCGAATAATTGGTCTGCCCACGGATTACATTTCCCATTCGTCATAACACTGAAAAATTGGTTAACAATAAAAGAGTACGTCACGGTTAGCGTGTATTGTAANAACGCGAATGTGTATACCGTCGTCAAGTTTCCACTAGTAGCTCCGGTAGAGTATGACTTGTTGAGGGTAGTGCCCTTGCCGGTGCACGATCACGATAGTGTTTTTAAGGTCGCAAAAGTAAAGTTCGAGGTAGTTGCAATAGATGAAAATAAACAAACATACTCCGTTGTAAAGTTGCGCCAGCTAGAAAAATGTAAAAACGGTGGAGATAATTATGTCTGCGATAATATGGAATCGGTGTACAAAGTACACGCGGACGCACCATGCGAGATGCAGGCATATGTTAGTAAGTCAGGGGAATTTTCCAATTGTAAAAAAGAAACTGTGATTTCGATTTACACGATATGGATAAAGCTAGAAAAAGCGCGTGTATGGCTGTACTCAACCCCGAAAAGCGAGTCGGTGGTAATATCGTGCGAAAACCGAAAAGAAGCAACGGAAATTGTAAACGAAGTCGGAGAGATTAAGTTGTCGGAAAAGTGTAAGTTGGTGACGTCAACTGTAACGATTCGCACTAACAAGGTGATGAACGGCGAACAAATTAACACATATTCGCCGCGATTCAATCTTTCAGTGTTAAAAGCAAAGGAACGGGCGGTTGGTGAAGAACCGATTGTGTTAGAAAACATAACACACAGTAAAACGCAAATTGAGAAAGTAAAATAAAAAATAACGGAATTAACGGACGAAATAAACGAGAATTCGTTTTTTGAAAATCCGCATCTTATCTATCCGACTACGTCAGGTGTGACGATAATAGTGATAATTATTGTACTGGTTATATATAAAGTAGTAAGAAATAAAGAAAAAGCGTAATTGGCACGCGTCGCTGTGAAGTCGCGTAACGCGGAACAGCGTGAAAATCGGCGAAGCGCTCGCGCGCAAAACGTCGAGACCATCGCGCTGTAAGTATGTCGCGTAGTATAGTATGTAAAGTACAAAGATAGTGTAGTAACATGCAAAAATTGTACACAACTAGGTTTAAGGATTGCGACGGAAAATGTTACAGACATTTCCCTTTTTCCCGGAAGGGAGGAAATGTTGTGCGCCAATTTTTGTAAAGTAAAGGTTAAGAAAAGTGAGGCCATTGAGCAATGTGATGAGACATCACTGTCATTGCTCAATGACCTGGGCAGGTTGCAGAAAGGTAGCAGTTCTAGGAAGAACTGCTGGTTGCCACCGGGTGCGACATTGTCCGAAGTGCAACGCAGCATGTGTCGAAACCGGCACCGGTAACTAGCACGGCCGTTGCTAGGACCGGTGGGCCTGCTGAATCAGCGCGATCGATCTACTATAAATCGATCGCGCGGATGAAGCAGAGGGAGAGACCGTGATTGGACTGCTAGCTCACTGTGTGGCTCCGCAAGCCGGAGAGTTTACCACAGCGAGAAACAGCCGTGTAAGAAACAAAAGGAACATTGTAATCGGAGCAATAAAGATAAGAATACAAGTTCGTGTTCTGAACTTCATCTTTACCACCCGACCTTCCTCGACATCCAACAGTACATAGGATGCTTAATTTTCTTATTGTTCAGCTGGACAATTATCAAAACTTTTCTTATCACGCAGGCTTTATGATCTGTAACTCCCGTTAACCCTATGTTTGTTAATTCCGCGAGGGTTTCTCCTTTCAAGCATTTCTTTTTAATGAGTGACACTGAAGCTTCTGTGTCATATAGTAACTCTGCGATTTCACGCTTTGCCTCTTTAATTGGCATTCTTACAATGTCCAAACTTGCTTGCGTCATATTTATTTCAGTAATTTGAAGCTCTGCTATCGTTATAGCTTTCCTTTTCTTACTGCATCCGTCCTCGTCATTTTCGGATGAGTCGTTGCTGTCACTTTAATTCTTCTTTTTGCTTTGTTTTTTATGCGATGTATCTTTCGCTTTCTTTCTTTGATACTTCTTAGCATTCAGGGCCCAGCAATTTTCCTTAGAATGTCTCGTTTTCTTGCAATAATTGCAATATTTTTTAACGGCATTTACTCTGCCGCCTGCCTTTGGCAATGACACTTTGCTGACTCGGCAATCTCGACCGAAATGTCCGTGTTTTCCGCATTTAAAACATGTGTCTTTATTATATTTTCCTTTATTTTGCGGATTCTGATTTTGTACTTGACCGCTGTGAGGTGCTGTTACTTTTTCTTCTGGCAGCGTTTATAGCTTCCTGCAGAGTTTTATAATTTCGCGAACAAATGATCATTTTAATTTCACTTTTCAAGCTTATCTGGAATTGCTGTAACGCCTGCTCCTTAATTGTGCTTTTAATTATCCGTTTTTCCTCAACAGTGTGTCCCTTTCCTTCTACCATGGCTTCATACAGCTCCATGGCGATCTGGTTAACACGTTGGCCGTATGTGTGCGCATTTTCGCCACTTTTTTGCCTTAGAGTATTGAAATCTATTTGTAATTAAGTAACATTTTTCTTATGGGGTTACCTAAAAGATTTAGTATTTCGCGAACTTCCAACCACGCGTGAAGATATGAAAGAGAGAATTAGGCATGCCTGCAGGATATTAACTCCAAACATCTTACAAAAAACTGTTGAAAATTTTCACAAAAGAATCAGAATCTGCCGTGACCACAATGGTCGTAATTTTGAGCAACTTTTATAATTTGCTATCTGTACAAAGTGTTTTCAATTAAAACAAGACATACTCACTCAAGTACAAGCGCGTTTGAATTTATTTCATACTTTAAGTTACATTTCTATCCTACTTTACAATATCCTAATCTTTCTTTTAATTACCAAGTACTTAACAAAAAGGTACTTAATTGTAGTGTTTTGGAAAGCTCTCGAGATGATCGACAAGAATGTGTAATAAGCAGTAGGCAATTCCATTTAAAAAATTGTAATTAATCTTTACGTGACCTTCAAGTAAGTATTGGAGGTCAAACTAATACCACTATCTAATGTCCCTCTCAAAGCAATACAACTTTTGTCTAAAACATTTTTTTTAAGATTAAAAATAAAAAAGTTATTTAAGATGGTACATTAAAATGAGATACCCTGTATATATATATATATATATATATATATATATATATAAATGTATAATGTTAATATAAAAAAAAATAAAGAAATAATTCTAATATAACATATAAAAATGTTATGTAAATTATTTTGTCATTTCTTCAAAACCTATTGCATACATATTATGTATCTACATTTCAAAAAGAAAAATTCCATTCTTTTTTTTAATATATATATCCCACATTAGATATTTTCCTTCAAGGCATTAATTTTATTGAGTAAAACAATCAGCGTTTTACATTTTTATTAACTATATTTAATTTAATGATTTGACTTAGTGATTTCATATTATTAGTATTTTGGTAACGGCTAAATTATTTTTACATCAAACCGTACGTTAGACATTACATTTATACCTAATGCATGTGTAGAAAAGGTGTATTAAAAACTTTATATGTTAGACATATTACAAGTAATTTTAATTGACGTGTAATAACATAAATGTGTGGTAAAACAGGCGAAGATCCACATAAAAAAACCTAACGCGCTATTAGTGGCGTTTTATGGGTAGTGTGGAAGACCACTTCTAATACAGTGTAATGCGAAAGATATGAAAATCTTAATTTTGCAAAACTGCCCAAACGCGTGAATGAGTCATGGTCCTCGTTACGCGTAAACTTGGCATAAAGCACTACCGTGCTTCTTTATTAATTATAATTTATTAATATGTAATAATTTATATTACCACAATACTATTTCAGAAGATTACACTTTTGCTATGTACAATTATTGCAAAAGTGTTTAACACAGTATAATCTTAAAAAATTCGATATGAGTCACAATCGTTATACACACAACATTTTTACTGAGAAATATTCCAAAAATAGATCGATACGTATATGATTACTCAATAAATATATTTACTAAGAACACTTACATCTTTGCTTGTACCTTCTTTCTATATTTTTATAAGTTTAATAAACATATTTATACATGTAAGTTAAACTTTATTAAATAATCTAAAACTTTTACATCGCAGTTGTTTTATTATTACTTATTTATATACACACATAATACGTATTGAGATGTTTTAATATTCTCAATGATATTATATATTTTTTACAAGACTATGTCTCGAAAAAGTGTTTTGAGACATTGTCATACGCAAGAACAGCGTGCAACGTCGGTAACGTGGCCGGCTTGGTAAAAAAGAGACGGAACATAATATGTCTGCACTCTTCCACGAGCCGAACAGCCAAGCGCACACGGACGGCAGTTCTCGCTTGTGTGCGTGCTCTTACCGCTTCGATATTCTTGTTGCAGCGGGCTCAATCTTTCATCACTGGCCAGCACCAAGAGCACCGAAGTGGTAGGGGCTTGCACACAAGCGAGAACCGCCGTCTGTGTGCGTGACGTCACGTTTGGCACTTCGGCTCGTGGAAGAGTGCGGACATACTATGTTCCGTCTCTTTTCCACCAAACCCGCTATAAGGCAAGCGACGGAGGCATGTTCACGCCACACGCGCTTGGTGCATATGACAACGTAAAATGCTTTTCCACGATTTATAGTCTTGGAAAAAGTGCATAATATTATTGATAATGATTGATTTAACATCTCAAGATGCATTTATTATTATATTTTTAGTGATTTTTAATATGAGTTAACTGTGATAATTTCAAAAGTTTTAGAATATTAAAAAACATTTAATACGTATAGTGGGGTTGTGCGTTTAGGTCAGCAGCGATAGTGGACAGCAGCAATGGTGATAGCAGCAAAAGGATGGCGGCCGAGGTGTGGTTCTTNGTAGCGAAGGTTTGATGTTCCAAAAAATATGGTTTTTATTCTGTAGCTATTTACAAGTTATTTACATGATATACTTGGCTCTGACAAGGGCCGGT
>NW_018022402.1:0-3300 GCF_002006095.1 Pseudomyrmex gracilis
CGACTCTCTCGCAGCAGGACTTCCGTGTCCACTGTAGAGAGAGATATGGAAAACGACGCGTTTACTGTTGCGTCACACCACAGCCCGACCGTATCCATGGGCCAGGACGTAACATTCCCATAGGTGACGTCACGCGAGAGGAGGGGGAAGGCGTGGGAAAGGGGAAGAAGCACAGCGGGGGGGGGATTATTATTGATCGATTATCGATTATCAATTATTAATTATTATTGTTGATTGATTATTGATGATCGATTATTAATTATTCGATTATTAATTATTGATTATTATTAATTCAATTATTATTGATCAAAAAAAATTATTATTAATCATTCTGAGCCTCGAGGAAAGATCGATTATTGATTCGATTTATTAACTGCGCGAGAATGGAAGGAGTACGGACCTGTTTGAACGTGTTCAAGGTCGTACGGATCTGTTCACGGTTGTTTGTAAAATTCCGACAAAAACCGCAACTGCGTAGTAAACTAATAATTCCAAGAATAACCGCAAGGATGATGACGTCAGCGCTAAAAATAGAAGTCGAACAGGTCCGTGCGTGTTCAAGGTCATTTGGATGATGAAGTCATCGCTAAAATAATATTACTCTTTCATTAGGATTTTAAATTGCGCAGTAAAATAAATAATTCCAAAAAACCGCAATTGCGCAGTAAAATAAATAATTCCAAAAAACCGCAATTGCGCAGTAAAATAAATAATTCCAAAAAAACCGCAAAGACAATGACGTCATTGCTAAAAATAGAACTCGAACAGGTTCTTGCGTGTTCAAGGTCATTTGGATGATGACGTCATCGCTAAAATAATATTACCTCTCAATTAGATTTTTAAATTGCGCAGTAAAATTAATAATTCCCAAAAAACCTCAACTGCGCAGTAAAATAAGAATAATAATAATAAAAATAATTAAAATTAATAAAGTAGAATATAAGATTCTTTTCGGGCCTCTAAAGTTTATAAGAATGACGAATGAATTAAATTCAAATCGAGTTGGTTTAGGCCATTTTTGCAAGATGTTATGCAGAGAATGTGCTAATATATATGCATATATATATGCATTATATTTTTGACGAAATAATTTTTTTCCTCCATATAGGATGCTGGATTTGCATCACATATATATGAAGGACCCTGTATACCCCCCTAACTAAATTTAAAATATTGCGAAAAAAACTCCTCAGCCAGGAGTCGAACCTGGAATCTCCGGCTTTCCGGGCCGTCGCCTTCCCTGTTAGGCCACCGAGGCACTTGGAGTTTGTCTCGTAATACTCAGCACATCTATCGAAATGTAAATCTGATAATAACGCCGTCTCCCACCAGCGTAAAATTTAAATTAATAAAGTAGAATATAAGATTCTTTTCGGGCCTCTAAAGTTTATAAGAATGACGAATGAATTAAATTCAAATCGGGTTGGTTTAGGCCATTTTTGCAAGATGTTATGCAGAGAATAAAAATAATTCCGAGAAAAAACCTCAATTTCTCGAAAGTGCGTCTTTTCTTATCGCCGAAGCGATGAGGCATTTCCGGTTTGATGAATCATTTCCTGCAATAACAACTGCGTAAAAAACCGTTACGTACCGAATGTGGTTTTTTAACGAGTTTTTTAAATTGAAATTTCAACTCTAAAGATTGCAAAAAAGATAAAAAGCAAAATAAAAAGGCGCCTCAAGTTCGGGAGCGAGTCTTAAGTCGTTAAATAATTCGGAGAAAAACTGTAACTGTGCAGTAAAATATTAATAATTCAGGAAAAACCCCAACTTTCAGGAAGTGCGTCTTTTCTTATTGCCGAAGCGATCAGTCACTTACGGTTTGATGAGTCATTTCCTGCAATAACATTTGCAACCGTTACGTACCGGATGTGGTTTTTTTAACGGATTTTATAAATTGCAATTTTAAACCTAAAGATTTTGAGGAAAGATAAGAAGAAAAATAAAAAGGCGCGTGGAGTTCGGGAACGAGTCACAAGTCATTTTGATCGCAAGCAATTGAGAACGTAAGTCGTATAGATACTAAGTCGTCGTTTTTGAGATGTTTAACGGAGTGGACACGACGTGCATTTTACGTCTGTCGATCGACGAGTTAAAAAACATTCCAAAGAGGATTCTTCTAGAAGTGTTCGATAATTACGTGAAGCTTTTGTGAGACCAATTACCGGAGCATTTGAAGGAAGATCCCGAGGTGCAGCTCTCTCGTAGATGTCTAGAGCATTACAATCAACCGGAAAACTACGATCACATTGATGGACCAGCCCCGCTGAGAAGATATTGTCGCGTGTGTATTGCAAAAGCCAAAATGGAAAATTAACAATAAATCGGATCAGACAACCGAAATCGCAAACATGAACGATCGCGAACCTTTCGAAGAAAAGGCGCGCTTCTCAACACGTTGGATGGTTACATCTCATAGGAGGAACGTTGCGACAAACGTGTAGAGACGCTGAGAGAAGAATGCCGAAGAAAACGCCCGCGACCATCTACAGGTGATAAATTGGCACGTCGCTCGAATCTCGCGACTCGAAGGTCTGCGCACGGGCCTTCGCGAACGATTCGCGCACGTGGGTGCGGATGTCGAGAGTGCTGGACTCATATATATTGAAGTCGAGACAGCGTTTAAAAATTGTTTGGTGACCGGCATTGTGGTGAACAAGTCGTTCATCGAACCCCGTCGATTTCTCGAAACCGCTAAAGACACGGTGCTCGCGCCCGTTAATCGAGCGATCGCGCGGCACGCTAGTGTGAAAGTGAACATAGTGTTCAACGGGAAATTTGTGCCAGGTGAAAAAACGAGTGTGAAATCGTTCATTACACGCAACCACGGACTCTATCACACGTCGGATCTGCGCAAGTGGTACGATCGAGACGTGATGGATGCGACAATAACCACTCTGGAGGAGTTCCAGGAACGCGACAGCGGCTGGGCGTTGACGCAGATACTGAACCTTACAGTGAATGTGAACAGTCATAATCCGATGCGCTCGGGATGTCAGGTCCAGATGCTGCGTGAGGTTCAGCTCAAATGCGCGGTAGTGAACGTACAGTCGTAAGACAATGCGTGTTTTGCGTGGGCAGTAGTTGCCGCGTTGTATCCTAGTGACAAAAACTCTAATCGACCGTCGCAGTATCCCGCGTACGCGATTGTGTTGAACTTTAATGGAATAGAGTTCCAATGACATTGCATCAAATCGTGCGTTTCGAACGCAACAACAACGTGTCCGTAAACGTGTTTACGGCAGCGGAACAAGGACACAGAGGGCGTGTTCCGTTTGACCACAGTACGATTCGACACCG
>NW_018022402.1:3916-6969 GCF_002006095.1 Pseudomyrmex gracilis
TCGAATCGTACGGTGTCGAATAATTTGGTGTCGAATAAATCTGTGTCGAATCGAGCGGTGTCGAATCGTACTGTGGTCAATAGAGTATCACCCGGACACAGATACGTGCCGCTGCATCTCACATCAAACAAAAAAGACAAGCATGTGAATCTGTTGTATGTTCCCGATCAACGCGATGGACACGTGGGACTCTTCGCGTAGATAAAACATTTATCGCGATTAGTCAGCTCGCAATTCAGCAAAAAGAAGACAGCGTACATATGCGATCGGTAAGTACAAACAATTGACGCAACAGTAACAACAAGGTTGACTAAAAGTGATCTTTTAAATTGTGAGATGGTGAACTCATTAATCAATGTTGTGTGTATTGTTTTTAATGCAACGCGTACATAGATGTCTACACTACTTCCACACAAGCAAGAAGCTGGTGGAACACACCGTGGATTGTGAACGATTTAACAACAGCGCAATCATTCTTCCCGCTGAGGGAAAGAACCGTTTGAGATTTGAGAATTACAACAACAAGGAACGGGTTCCAATGGTAGTGTACGCTGACTCGGAGTGCGTACTCGATAAACAGGACAAAGAGCAGAACGCATCTAGCGCGCACAAGTACCAAAGACACTGTGTTCAGCATCTGTTATTACGCAAGCTGCGAACACATCGACATTGGATACAGATCTCATAGAGGCGAGAACTGCGTGCAGTGGTTCGTGAACGAACTGCACAATTTCGCAAAACATGCGAAGACCTTGTTCGTGAAAAACGTGCCCATGGCGAATATCACACCGGCGGAGCTCGAGCGGTTTAGGAACGCCAAGTGTTGCCACGTTTGCAAACAACCGTTCGGCAAGATAACAGTAGGGTGCGTGACCACTGTCATCTAATGGGACGCTTCAGAGGACCCGCGCACTCCGCGTGCAGTCTAAATTACAAACAGGCCTACGTTGTTCCCGTTGTGTTCTACAACTTGTTAGGGTACGACGCGCATTTTATTATCCAGGATGTGGCCACCGCTTTCGAGGGTGAGATCAACGTGCTGCCCGTGACAAAAGAGACCTACGTATTGTTCACGAAACATGTGAGCAGTACGCGGGACGAAGACAATCAGAGGTGCGTGCAATTGCAGTTCATTGATTCATACAAATTTCTGAGCACAAGCTTAGAAAAACTCGCGTTTTATCTCGGCAGGAGCGAAGTGCGAGTGGCTCAAACGGAATTCAGAGATCTTTTCGCCGAAGACTTCGAACTGCTCACGCGAAAAGTATGTTTCCATACGAATATGTGGATAGTGTCGACAAATTGTTGGAAACCAGTCTGCCTCCGCGCGAGGCGTTTTACAGTTCACTGACCGGTGAAACTGTGACGGAGAGGAAGTACGCGCACGCGACGAATGTATGGCAACGATTCAACATCGACAATCTAGATTCGTACAGCGACTTGTATCTGAAAACAGACGTACTTTTGCTAGCCGATGTATTTGAAAACTTTCGTCGAGAGTGTTACTTTTTGCCTCGCGAGTTACGGACTGGATCCCGCGCACTACTACACGCTGCCGGGATATACATGGGACGCCATGTTGAAATACACTTGTGTGACGTTCGAGCTGCTGACTGACATCGACATAGTGATGTTCGTGGAACGCGGCGTACGCGGCGGTCTGAGTCAATGTTTGAACAGATACGCCCGCGCAAACAACAGGTACGCGCGTTCGCATCGCGATCCATCCAAACCGTCGTCGTATCTGATGTACTACGACGTGAACAATCTCTACGAATGGGCAATGTGTCAACCACTTTCATGCGGTAACTTTGCATGAGTGGAGAACGCGTACGAGTTCGATGTAACAACGGTCGCGGCGGACAGCGACATCGGCTACATACTTGATCTGACGTATCCGAAAGAACTGCACGACGCGCACAGCGATCTACCCTTTTGTCCAACGCGCGAGGAGCCGCCCGGTAAACATGGAAAGAATCAGGTCAAACTACTCGCCACGGTGTTCGACAAGAAGCGCTACGTGATTCACTACCTCAACCTGCAGCAGTGTCTGCGCCACGAGCTTTGCTTGACACGAATACATCGGGTGCTGCGGTTCTCGCAATCGCCTCGGCTGCGCGGGTACATTGAACTCAATACCCGATTCCGCGCGAACGCTGCCAACGAGTTTGCAAAAAACCTTTACAAACTTATGAACAACGCGGTGTTCAGCAAGACGATGGAGAACGTGCGCAAGTACCAATGTACGACTCGTTACAAATCGGGAAGGACGATGCTGTGCGGAGGCACTCATTGCAAAACTAAACTTCCACATCCGCAGCGTGTTCGCAGAGGATCTGGTGGCCAGAGAACTGCGTCGTCTGGAAGTTTTATTCAACAAACCATTGTACGTCGGTATGTGTATACTCGACATATCGAAGACCTGTTACAAATTCCATTATGACTACATGGCACCGTTGTACGGTTACGATTGCAAGATCCTCTACACCGATACCGACAGTTTGATATACCACATAAAGTGCGAGGACGTGTACGAGGATATCAAGCGCGATATCGCTCGCTTCAATACGAGCGACTATCCAGCGGACAATCTATACAACATGCCTCGCGCGAACAAGAAGGTACCAGGGCTTATGAAGGATGAGAACAACGGTGCTGTTATGACAGAGTTTGTGAGTTTGCGCACACAGATGTACGCGACTCGAGTGGGCGACAGCAAGTTCACGAAGAAGGTGAAGGGCGTGAAGAAAAGCGTTGTCGCGAGAACGATCACCTTCGACGACTACGTTCGGTGTCTGCGGGACGCAACTGAACTAACGCGACAGCAGTCGCGCATGCGATCTCAGCTGCACGATGTGTTCACCGTTTTGGAGAGGAAGCTCGTTCTGAGCTTGCACGATGACAAGCGATATGTCGTCCAAGGATCAACCGACACCTTACCCTGGGGTCACTACAATATCCCGGGCGTGTTCCGTTTGACCACAGTACGATTCGACACCGATCGATTCGACACCAAATTATTGGACACAAAATTATTGGACACAGATTTATTC
>NW_018022402.1:7304-14685 GCF_002006095.1 Pseudomyrmex gracilis
GTCGAATCGTACGGTGTCGAATAATTTGGTGTCGAATAAATCTGTGTCGAATCGAGCGGTGTCGAATCGTACTGTGGTCAATAGAGTATCACCCCAATATCCCTGACTAACTTAGATTAGATTAAATTAGGTGGATTATATAATAATAATACACATTAAATGAATTATATGTAATTGTTTTTATTGTATATATATGTAATTCTTTTTTTGTATAAAAATTACATTTAAAAGATAATTACGATATATGTATTAATTGTAAAAATATAAGAAAATAAAAAAGAGTACACACATAATATTAGACAACATTGTTTTTATTTATCCAGGAATTGTGCGAATTGTTCAGTCCCAACCACTTAACCAACACTTTGTTGCCTCGGCGACGCAGAACTTTTTCCACGAGATACACATCCGGATGTTTAACCAACTCGTTCTCGTAAAATCCACCGGCTATGGGTTCATCGCGATAATCCTCGAGCAGATAGGTCGCTGGTGAAGTTTGTTGCACCTTTTTAACGCGGAACACCTCGGTGGTCCAATATGGAGTCTAACTCTTTGCAAAGACGGTTTTGTACTTGCTCACGCGCACAAGATCGCCGACTCTGAATCGTGCCGGTCCTGCGATCTTGACATTGCTGTACACCGTGCGCAGGAGTCGCTCGCTCGAAGCCGGCGTTACGTCGATGGGTCGCGCGCCGATAGTGCGATGTTTGCGCGCGTTGTACTCCATTACAAGTCGCTGCAGATCGTCAATCCAGCGATACGATCCGTTTAACGTAAACATCTTCCGTATGTTGTTTTTGAGCGTGCGATTTTTTTTTTTTGAAACGTTCAACCACCGACGCTTTCATAACAGAGTATGTGGAGTAGTGATTGACGCCGTGTCAATGCATCAGATTTTCCACATCCGCGTTGTAGAACTTTGCCGCAATCGGTTTGCAGATTCGCCGGATGACGAACGAAAGATCTTCGCGAACGCCAAAACAAACTCCATTCCCATCATAAATTCCTCGTAACTTATATTGGTGTTCATTTTTATGTATTTCCACCTGTTTGCAACTGCATCTAATGCTAAATCTATCGGTATATTAGTGAATAGTGAGACTACGTCCAACGAGCATAGAATATAATTATCTTCTAATCTTAATCCAGATAACATGTTGGACAGGTAAAAACCATCTTTTACATAAAACGGGGAATTAGGTATATTTTCATACAATATTTTATGCAAGTAACCAGCAATCTTATGCAACGGGCTGTTTAAGGTAGATACTATTAGTCTAATCGGATGATTATTTTTATGTATTTTTGGAACTTCGTATGCTCTAAGAAGCAATGTATCGCTCGTGACCAAATATTTCTTTGTGTTGTGATCAATGTAACCTTTGTTTTCCCATCTAGTTAACATTTCTTTCAAATTATTTTCTATTTTTTTTATTGGATTTTTATTAATAATAGTATATGTGTTTTGATCGTTTAACATATTATTTATTTTAGTGATGTAGTCATTTTTAATAGGCACCATATACACCTTAGTAGATAGAGCTGTTCTACTATCTGATCCTTCTTTTCAACATAAAACGTTATCTTACATTACAAAAATATTGATACAAAACAATTATCCGTTAAAACTCATTTTTAGAACAATTAACAAAAGATTAAAAACTTTATTCACAACGAAATTAAACAAAAACTTCTCTCACATAGAATCACATGACAATAAACTAGTCACTTATTTCCTAATTCCATTCATACCCACACTAAACAACAATAGTTTCAACGCAATTACAAATAAAATACCCAACACAAAATTATCATTTAGAAATTTATTCCAATTAAATAAATTTATCGGAACTCATAAAGATCAGATAGACAAACATCAACAGAACAATGTGGTTTACCGTATTTCATGCGAGTCATGTGATTACACCTACACAGGACAGACAAAAAGACAAATAAAAACCAGAATTAACAAACATAAAAAATATGTAATAAAAAAGATACCAAATCAGTCTTGGCAGAACATTCTTTAATAACGGGTCATACATTTAATTAGAACTCCACAAAAACATTAGATATAGAACCCAATTATTTTAAGAGATTGACGTCAGAAATGTTATACATTAAGTTACAAACAAAAGGACTAAATAAGATGCAAGACACTGATATGTTAGATGATACATACTTGCCGCTGTTGAATAGACTTAAGTAATATTTTCACGACATCAATTGTAAACGTGCTTTTATTCTCAAACCATTCCCACTCTGTCACATTCAATTTCAGTCTTAAAGACACCTTTGACTAAACAATATCATTTTAATCACATGACTAATAAAAATATACAGATGTGAGAGTTCATAGAATAAAGGTACGTCATTAGCCTATTCAAAACATTTATTGTGTATTCTAATGTTAACTACATTTAAACATTCAAAATACTTTTAATTAATAATTTAAGAATGTTATTTTATGTAAAATGACTTCATTACCAAATATGTAATTTATTGTACAGCACACTGAGGAAGACTTAAAACAAAAGTCGAAACGTTTGTTAAATTAATATCAAATTTCAAAACATCTGCAATACATCCAGCAACTAGTTCAGTAACGCCTATTTTATTCAACATAATTTAATAATTTAATAATTTAATGCAAAGCAATNACTAATAAATAAAGTAATAGGTAGTTTATTGAAATAAAAATACAAAATATATATTTTACATATTTAGTTTATTAAAACTCTCTTGTACAGAAAAACAAAATTGCATATATGTATATATTACTTTATATATAGTAACATAAAATATATATATTAACATAAAAATAACGTAGGTAAACAATAATATTAACTTTTGTTATTGCAGTTTGCATTTATTATTTTAGTTTTTAGTTTTCTTTTTTCTTTGTTTGTTTTCTTTTTTTATTAAACTTTTAGCAACTTTTATTTGCTGTCGTAATTGTTTTTCTTCCTTTATCTTTCTTTTTTTCTTTTCTTGTGTAGCATACCACTGCAAACCTTCCTCAGATGATAATACTGATGGTAGTTTTATTTTTGGTGTTCTTGTCTTTGTCGTTTTTTTTTATTTGGCCAAAATAAAAATTTATTATATTATTCAGGTATTTTTGGGTCACTCTGATTTAAATTTTGAATATTTAGCAAAACACTTTCTTCATCCTCAATATTACTTTTACTTTTACTACTAACGTTTGCAGCAGAAATCTCATTTTCTTTTTGTGCAATAATTGTAGAATTGTCCTCAGTATTAAAATAATGGGTAAATGTTTACAAGGGAAAACCTTCCGATCGGCTTCTCGTTTTGATACATTGTAAATATGACCTTCCTGAGTACATTTCTAAAAGTTTTANCCGTCGCTCATTGTTTATAAAAAAGTTATGAACAAAAAAAGTTTCATCAATAAACTCTCGTTTTTCGACACCGTGTACATTTAAGAAGGAAATGAGTAATGTTTATGTTGCCAACAATGTGTGTATATGTAGCATACGCCAAAAGTTTCTGTTTTGTTTTTTTGATTTCTTTGTTTGTAATCGCCTTTTTGCTCAATGTGTAATTTTGATACTAGAATTGATGTCTTTTTCGACATAATGAGTGCAATGTATTCACTACATTAAATGTGAAATGTATTTATGTAAAAATATGTGTATTCCACACAAATATATTTATGGGTTGAATCGCTATACGATTTGTTTTTATTTCTTTGTTGTAAAGCGTGTAGGCAGAGGGGGCTGCGCCTCCCCGCAGGTGGAGGGGCTTTGCCCCTCCCCCCTGCTCTCCCCTCGGAGAAAAATAGGAAACGACTTTCGAGTAAATGTCGCTTCATGATAACATATACGTGATTTTTAGCGACACTTAATCAGAAGTCGTTTTCTATTTTTCCTCAAGGGGGAGCAGGGGAGAGGGGCAAAGCCCCTCCACCTGCAAGGGGGCGCAGCCCTCCCTGCCTACATGTTTACACACAAAAAATGTATACGGTGTCGAAAAACGATAGTTTAGTCATCAAACTTTTTTTGTTTATAACTTTTTTATAAACAATGAGCGACGGATAAAAGTTTTAGAAACAAACTCAGGAAGGTTATATTTACAATGTATCAAAACGAGAAGCCGATCGGAAGGGTTTCCCCTATTGTAAACATTTACCAAAAAATGTTTTAAATCTAGAGAACCATTAGGAAGACAAACGTTTCCGTCATTGTCCACATAAAACTGAAAAGTACTGAAAATTGCTTCATTTTCTTTATCCTTTAAAATAATAATTTGTAAAACAAAATTGTATCACGCCTTGTAAAGTCACTTTAAAATATTATTTACATATACCTACTTGTTTCTGTAAATTTTTCTGCTTGGAAATGTTGGCAGAAATTTTTTAAAAAATCTTACAGCATGATTATTTGAGATTAAGTAAAACTTACATTTAAATTAAATTTAAATAAAAATAGATATTTGAAAAATTAGATATTCATATTGAAAGCCGCTGTTGACATCTAGATAGATTGGCTCAAAAGTTAGATTGTTCTTTCATCGCGGAATTCTTCTGCTAAAAAAGTGACAAAAAGTCATAGCTTCCGAGAATACTTTGATTTATGTATTCACACATTTTTTTAGTGAAATACATGTTCAAAAAACACAAAAACAGCGACTTTTAATTCAAACATTTAATAGAATTGATCTCAATTTACTTCTGCATTTGAAATATTTTCAACAATTTCTTCTATAGATTGTACATTTTGTGAAATATTTTCGACAGTTTCTCCTAGAGGTTGCACATTTTCCTTCTTACATGTCTCTCTATCTGCTCCACTTATGGAATTAAAATCAGGTTCAAAAGATATTTGCTGAGAAGGCAATCCAATAGATGTATCATTTAGCTCTTTCTCTGTAAATACATTTAAGAAGATATATTTAACCTATTTATTAACCTATTTATTAACAATAAGATACATTAAAATTCATTAAGATACATTAGAAGTGATTCAATTATTATTTACCTCAATCTGAGAGCTATGTCCAATTTGATTTTTAAAATGTGATATATTTATTATTCTTTTCCATACGTAGAAAAAGTTGTTGTCTTCAATCGAGCCTGCCCAGAAAGCTGTACTGTCTTTAAATTTTTGTAATGTTGTTGGTGGTATATACTTTTCAAAAGTCTGCACAAATGATGTATCATGTGAAGTGATTTCTACACTTTGTTGTCTGTTTTCAAAAAAATTTTCGAATAATCTAGTGCTTCAGGTGTAAAGGGATGTAGTCCACAAGTTTTGAAGCCATTTTCTAGAATTTTAGGAAGATTCATGCCATCAAAGACTGTTTTCAATGTAGGAGCAAAGTTCTCTTTCTTCACGCTTAAAACTTCATTTTCAATCCTGTATGAATTTACATGTTTTCTCCAATGAGCTTTTAAAGGAGCAAACAAGCTTACATCTAATGGCTGTAGAAAGTGTGTTGCATGTGCAGGAAAAATGATCAATATTATTTCGTGTTTGTAACAGAACTGGGATAGAGGTTGTGTCAAATGTGACACATGTCCATCTAAAAACAACACTACAGGTAATTGGATTTTAGTTTTAAGAATCCAGGGGTAAAATTTATTAGCTACATATTCATAAAAAAGCTCTGCTGTCATCCAGCCTTTTTTAGATCTTCCAATATAAAAATCTGTTGGTAATGAAGAATATATTGTTGGCGACACTTGTGCAAGTTTAAATAATATCATTGTCGGAGCTAATTCTCCAGCAGCTAATTCTCCAGCATTAGCAGTTACTAAAACCGTAACATTTTCTTTATCATTATTTCCAATAATGTTGTACACGTTTTTTGTCCTTTTTTCAGCAAGAACAGTTCCGCTCTTTGGGTTTAAGAGTAAAGCAGTCTCATCTGCATTGAAAACTCTTCTAGAATCTATATTTTCAAGCTTTTTTTCTTTTAAAAAATTTGCATCATCTTTGAACCACTGTCTAATATATTTTTCACTTACTAAAGCTCTTGAAAATGTAACACTCTCAGACATTCTTGTTTTTAATTGAGGATGTCGACGAAGGAATCCTTCATACCAGTGTCGACCGTCATCAGTGATGACCGTCAACATTGTTTTGCAGCGAGCGAAACAAGTGATAATCAGACGGTGCAAGGTCCAGCAAATATGATGGATGCTGCATCATTTCCCAGCCAAAGCTCTGCAATTTTTTTTCGTGATCAAAGAAGTACGTAGTCGAGCGTTGTCATGATGGAAAATTACACCTTTTCTATTCGACAATTCTGGCCGCTTCTTTTGCACTATTTTGCGCACTTTGTCGAGCTGAGCGCAGTATTTCTTCGACTCTATTGTTTGGCCCTGCTGGAGTAGCTCGAACCACAGCATTCCTTTATAGTCCCACCAAATACATAGCATTACTTTCTGTGGATGCAAATTAGGTTTTGCCACCGTTTGTGAAGACTCGCCCGGACCGCACCACGACTTCCGTCGCTTAATGTTGTTATAGACACCCCATTTCTCGTTTCCAGTAATGATCCGTTACAGAAGTGGGTCTAGAGAGTTTTGTTTCAGGAGAGATTCACACACTAAAATTTGATTCATGATGTTCTTTTGCTCAGTTCGTGCGGCACCCATACATCAAGCTTTTTCACCATGCCAAGCTTTTTTAATCAATCCATAACGGTTGTATGATGAATGCCGAAGCGCTTCGCAGACTCTCGAGTCGTTAAGTGTCGATCACTCTTCACTGTAGCCAGGAATTGGTCGTCGTCAACAGAATTTGACCGTCCAGAACGTGGTGCATCTTGGAGGTTAAATTCTCCGGAACGGAAGCAAGCAATCCATCTTTCGCATGTGTCTGCTCTTAAGGCCGAGGCACCATACATGGCGCATATTTCGCGCTTAGCGTCCGCCGCTTTATATCCTTTACGGAATAAAAACAGCAAAATATGACAAAAACGCAAATTTTGATCTTTTATTTTAGTTGTATGCCGTACACGCAAAACACGTCCGACCAAACCAACCACTTCTGCCAAATGTAAAGCGTAGTGTGACTTGTCAAAATATGTGCGGCAGACTGACATTTGAACAACATGCGATAATTCTTTTCTGACACTAATGTCATTTATAAAACAATCCGCAGAACTTTTCCACCGACCCAATATTTTCTTTATTTACTTCATTTCTATTAATTATATTTATTTCAATTAAAGAATCTTTTCAGACTCTGAAGTTTCTAAACTAATAAATATATATTCGGTCATAGGAGCCGTTCGCTAGGTGTTGTGCTGAAATTATAGGGTGATACTCTATTGACCACAGTACGATTCGACACCGCTCGATTCGACACAGATTTATTCGACACGAAATTATTCGACACCGTACGATTCG
>NW_018022402.1:16489-19644 GCF_002006095.1 Pseudomyrmex gracilis
AATTCGAATTTCACGTGTAAAAATTTACATGTGAACACGTATATATGGATATATACGTATAATTTCAGCACAACACCTAGCNAACGGCTCCTATGACCGAATATATATTTATTATATGTATTTCATTTGTTCAATGTATGTAATACTGTAGTTTACTTACAATTGCTGCAACAATATTGCCTCTTTGGTAGAACTACACGTGATTGTGAAAAAGTATCCGTTTTGTTATTCCGCGGATATTTGAGCAATGCTCTGCACTTTTCGAACATTATTTGCGAGCAGTCTCGCTTTTTGAGCAAATGCTTCAGCAGCAGCTAGTATACGATCTGCAGCGTCCACACAATCTTCGATGAGATTCATATTGGTAGTGCTTGGACAATACAACTTTAACTCTCTTACGGAAAAAACTGTCTGCATACGCGCTCTGCATCTCATTGTTTTTATATGCCGTTGCAGAGGACGTTTATCCTCCGTAAGTCCACCCGTATTCCCGCGCAAACTTAAATTCATTAACAATATGCGGTTTAACAAATTTTTGTGAATGCTTAAACATCCTGCTGGACGTTCTAATCAGAACTATTTTTCTTAGAAATAGTACTGAGAACAATAAAGCGTCTCTGCAGTATCTGTAACATTCTGATTAAGACTATGCGTTATTCTTAGCATGCGTCTTGCATTTTGCGAGATCAGCCGCAACTTCCGTATGCAACTCTATATAAAACGTCTCGCGACTTCCAGCGTCGTTGACGCTTCCGCTGCAATCGTCTGGCGCGCGCGTTGCGGGTTTCCTTGTACTAAATATATACACAATGTCATGCGTGTAACAACCTTTTTTTTCTTTAAAAATACTAAATACATGGTTATTGTTATTTGTTTTTGTAAAAATATTGCGATTGTCGCGCTCTCTCTTCTTCGATCGCCACCGCGCGGTATTCGATTGTTATTTAGTATCAGTCTGCGCGCGCGAAGACGATGACGTCGCTCTCGTTGTCGCTGTCGTTTCTCGCGCTTCTCGTCGCTTCGACGACGGCAACGTCGATCGCATCGACGAGGTCGATGAAAAATACGACAACGAAAAGAAGCGTTGTCAATGAAAGAGAGACCGCTATCGCGTTCCTACACAAGTACGGTTACCTAGAGAACAACGTGGATAACTTGTTGATATCCGAGAGCGCGTTGAATCACGCTGTCTTGCTTTTTCAAGAATTCTATAATCTACCTATAGATAGTGAATTAAACACGGAAACGATGCGCGCAATGAAAAAAACCTAACCCGACGCAATACTTTTAACAAGCACCATTACGTTCATTACGCAAGATAAATACGTGTATATAGCCTCTGCGAACTAGGGTCCGCATATTTATCCACGTCTGTTGACAGAATACTTGCGCTTTTTCCCATCCAATTTTATAAAGTTAGATGCGGCTTATCAACAACCATCCGGCGAGCTCGTGCTCTTCGCCGATGGTTACGTGTAGGGATGGGCGATGTTAAAAAAAAGCATTGACATTCAAATAATCGATTTAAAAAAGTAACGATTTTTTTAAATCGATTATATCTAAAAAATATCGATAATAATCGATTATTTTTTATTGTTTAATATTAAATTAATAATGCTCACAATTGAACTGAACATTGAAGATCAAAATTGACCAGTCAAGAACACAGTTTAATATAGTACAGGCTCAGATAAATACGTTCTGTCAGGATAGAAGTAATCTGAATCTTCTATTTATGTATGCTATGAGTTTTATAATTTTTGTATTTAATAAATGTAGTAACTGAATNTTAGCAATTGAAAATGAAAATAATCATTAAATGCTAGTTGCAAATACTGAGCAATAATCTGCACCACTACAAATTGTGTATCTGCACCAATCAGATATCGCAACATTGCATCAGTGTGTAAGGTCTATTTACATAAGACACAGATACGAGTCTCAAGTTGCAAGTCTTGCGGAACTTACCAATCACGTTGGCCGNTTTACTGATTTGATCAATGTGATTGGTCAATTCCGCAAGACCTGTGGCCTGCGACTCGCATCTGCGTTTTATATGTATATAATATCTTTATAATAGACCTTAAAGCGTTTTTGCGCATGCGCATTTAAGTATGGTATTACTAACTAGCTTTAAAAAGAAAAAAGAATTTTATTGCGCATAGAAAAGAAAAAGAGAGCAAAGTGGGGATAGTGTTGCGTGCGGAATTGGTAGAATACTCGCTGACAGCCAATGGCTGTGGAGTGAAAAGGCTTTCTAGCAGAGAAGAAGTTTTTTTTTTTTTTGAACGTAGTGTGCTGTACTAACTTTGATCTCATAGATCGACCTAGTTTACACCGTACATCTTTTGGTAAGCAAATCAAATAAAATTTGTTTTTTAATGTATAATTGTGGTGGTTACATCATTATAAATGTGCTTCATACGCGTACCATTTTGATACAATACGCTTGAAGGAGGCGTATAATACCAGCTTAATATGACATCGTTTACATTATTTAGATCAAGCCGATTTAATACAAATATAACTTAATACGCATATTAAGCGATCGGTGTAAACTAGGCCATAAAGATTAGAAACTAAATAAATACTAAAATAAATACTATTAAGAAAGACTTTAACTTGTCATAAAAAATTTGAGTTCTAATAAGATTTTTGTAAAGGAAATAGTATAGTAGTTACATAGTAGTAATACTTATACATTAAAATACGCTTAAAAACACTAACAATGCAGTGTGCATGCGCAAATCGCGACTTTTATAATAATATTGCACCGTGTGTATATACTTTTTTATTTATCTAAAGTTCCGTTTTCAGAACGCAGTCACAAGCAATCCAAAAAAACAAAAAGAAAAAAAATGATAGAAGATTAATTAATTGCACATAAAAGAGCAATTTTGTTCCGATTTTATCAGCCCGGAAATTAAACAAGATATAATTTTACGAAACAGAATTACTCTAATAATTATAATTGTGATAAGGGCTATTGGAACCGTTAAGCAGNATGTTATGCCGTAAATAAATGTATTAAATCTTATTTACAAACGTTTCGGTTTTTTATTCAAACCATCTTCAGTGTATCTGTTACAGTTAGAGACAAACTTTATATTTTGTATATATGTATAAAAGGAGATTAGTCAATATTGGTATATAAA
>NW_018022402.1:21199-22797 GCF_002006095.1 Pseudomyrmex gracilis
CAGAGAAAGATGGTTTGTGATACCAATCACATTTTACAACATTATTCTCAAGGACGAGTCTCAAATCTAAGAAGCCTATTCCTTCTTCAGATTGTAATTCATGGGTGAATTGTATCCTATCGTGTAATGAGTTGAAAGTTCGTAANGTGTCTAATATTTTGTCTTTAGGAATTGCTATTGCTATGTCGTCTACGTATCTAAAATAAAATGGTATTTGATAAGAAATATTGTTAAGTGCTTTTAATTCTATGTCTTGCATTGTTATGTCTGCTATTATCGGTGATAGTGGTGAACCCATGGGTGTACCATGAGTTTGTTCGTATATTTTGTTGTCAAATGAGAAAAATGTTGACGACATTACAAATCTAATGGCTAATATGAATTCATCTTTGCTTATTTTAGTGTGTAGTTTTATGTATTTCCATCTATCGGATATTCCTTTTAACGCTAAATCTATTGGTATGTTTGTAAAAAGTGATACTACATCTAATGAACATAGAATAAAATTATCTTCCAATTTTAGTCCAGATAACATATCACTAAGGTGAAAACTGTCTTTTATATAGAAAGGAGAATTAGGTATGCCTTTGAATAATATTNTGTGTAGAAAAATTGCAAAACTGTGCAACGGGCTATCGATGGTTGAAACAATTATGCGATACGGGCAATTTGTTTTGTTATTTATTTTGTGAATCTTAGGTACTCCATAGGCTCTCGGAAGTAACGAATCAGTAGTTTGAAGTGATTTTTTTGTGTTTTGATTAATGAAACCTTTTTGAACCCATCTATTTAAAATNTCGCGTAGTTTATTTTCAATTGTTTTTGTTGGGTCTGTGTTTATTGTTTGGTATGTGTTATTGTCGTTAAGCATATTGTTGATTGTGTTAATGTAGTCTTTTTTAAGTACCGCCACCGTGACGNTACCTTTATCTGCTCGGGTAAAAATGACTTCAGGGTGGCTGTTAATGAATTTTTTTGTGGCGTTTGTTTTGTTCAATAAGTCTTGTTCTATGTGAGTGAGTGGTTTTTTGTTGTTTATGAAACTGTTAAGTGAAGTGGAAACTTGGTTGCGTATGTTTTGTTTAGATAGGTNATCTAATTNTNTTATATTGTTTTCAACATCTTTAATTGTTTCTAAAGTGACTTTAAGAGTATTGTTTCTAACTGGAGTTGTAAATCTTTCTCCTAATTGTAGTAATTGTGTTACGTTTTCTGGTATGTTTATATTTGTGAGGTTTATAAACNATTTATTATTTATGTTGGTTTTGTCTATTGTTTTAATATGGTGTGGTTTAATTTCTATTTTATTTATTTCTTTTGATGTTAACTCTGTTTTTAGACTNAATTCATAGTTTTTATGATAAGTTTTAATATTACTGATTCTTCTGATATTATTATAAGTAATATCATTTGTTTTTTGTTTGATGTAATAAGTAATAGGTTTGATATTGTTATATGTTTTTTTATGTAAGAAGGTTATTTTATTGTCAAGTTTTTTTCTNGATGACATTCGGAATATGTTTAAAGCATTTTCTTGAGAGCATATGAATGTACTTAAGATGTTTTTAGGAACTGTTCTATAAAGTTCTTTGTTAAAA
>NW_018022403.1:0-2612 GCF_002006095.1 Pseudomyrmex gracilis
TCTGCGCTGATTGGCCTGATTTACTCAATAATTACTCCTTTATTATAAATAATAGAAAAAAATGGTTCAAGACTTTTCGACTCAGTTTTACTCCTTCTACCTGCCTACAAGCGATTGTACGGCAATTCTGGGACACCCTGTATATATATATATAAATATGCAATCATATATAGTGTATCATATGAAAGTAATCATTTACATTATAGAGTATATAATATATAAATTATTTTATTTTATAAAAAAATAAATCATCTATTACAAAAATATCATATATCATATTTTATACGTGATTTGCGTTATATATAATTACTCATATCTCTGAGGTTTATATTTCCAGACATCTTTATATCTAGACTGCGCCTAAAGTTTGAGTATACTTCTTGATAAATTCCGGAAATAAATTTCATCTAAAATCACAAAGAAAATCACAAAAAGAAATATTTCTTTAAATGTTTACAAATTTCAAGATTTTTATTATCATGTAAATCAAGAAAGTATTCTTACAAAGTAGTTTTCTCAGAAATAGTGCGATGAGGCGTTTCTCTTGGAGTCACATTCAGCCAGATGCCTCCTTCGGCTTCCATATTAAAAGATTGTTTAGACATTTTTAGCGGTATCGATGTTTTCTCGCAAGGTTTCAGGTCGCAACGTGCTAGCAGATGAAAGAATAAAACTTTTGTCTCTAACAACGCGAATCTGTTACCTATGCACATTCTGGGTCCCAGTCCGAAAGGAAAATAAGCTCCGCTATTGAGACTTTCTTTTTTTCGTTCGCCAAGAAAACGTTCAGGATTGAACTTGCTTGGTTCATCGAAATATTTATGATCATGATGAAACGCATAAACCGGTATCCACACGCCTTGTCCTTTTCTCACAGTATACGGCTTCACTCCCGGCAATGTCGAAGGCAGCTCGAAATCTTCCGCACATAGTCTATCAAGTATTCTACCGATGGGATACTTTCTAAGTGTTTCGTTGACCACAGCGTCCAAATACTCCATAGAGTTGATCGCTTCGTAAGACGCTTCTCCGTTTGTCACTTCCAAGACCCGATCAATCTCGCTTTGAAGTTTTTCTTGTACATCCTGATTCACTGCAATCTCGTATGCGACGAAGCACATGGTTGAAGAAGTGGTTTCAAAGCCGCCAAAAAAAAAGATAAACGCCTGAGACACCATATCGTCGATAGTCAGTTTCGTCTTGCTTTCCTTATTTCTGGTATCCATCATCAACTGCAACATATTCGGCCTAACGATGCCATTTGCATCTCTTGATTTCACCGTTTTATTCACAATAGAACGGAAGAAATTTACTACTTTATCACGAATAAGTTTCAACGATATTATTCGTCCTAATCTAGGTAAACTCCTTTGTAAGTAGGACTTCAAAACAACAACAAGATTGACAGTGATTGCTTCTTTGCCATATACGTAAAAGTCGTTGTTCGGGTTTTTTAATGAGTCAACTTTGATACCGAATGCGCACGTAGCTATTACGTCATTGGTATATCTCGACAAAACATCTTTCATATCCGTCATTCTATTTTCCGGTGATAATTGCCGCAGATAATCGCAGAAGTCGATGCCGCACTCCGACATCAGCTTGAACATGTTTTTCATTTTGCTGGACGTAAAGGCCGGACTTAGTACAGATCGCACTTCGCGCCACTTCTCACCGCGAAGAGCAATGAGTAGATTACCGATAAGGGGATCTAGCGTTTCGTCGACGAAATCAATGTGATCCATGAAAGTGTTGAAATTTTTCACCATTACGGATTTGACAAGTTCGAGATCTCGAATCAGAATAACCGGTTTGGTTAAATCGTACACGCCGATGTACTTCGCATCGGGATATGCGTTATAGAACGATTGCACAAAGTCACTTACTGCTTGACGATGGAAAAACAGCGGTCCCATATTTCCCACCACGGGAAGGGGTTGAATGTACGGTATACCATGTTTCTTGAAGTGATTAATGTTCTTGGTAAAGTAGTAGATGCTAATTGTTAGTGCCAAAACCGCAAGTATGTACATCATTTTTGACACGATAATTGCGTAATGAACGATAACTCGTTGGCGTATTAATAAGTCTGTTCTTCGTGATTATAACGGTGTTAAAGTTACATGTACAAAGGGCACCACCACGATAACTGTTGATGTTGTATTCATAAACGTATACAAAATAAACTGCGCGTGTGAGAAGGGAAGTGAGTCAAACTTCGGAGACAAATGCTTTCATCCGAATCTTTGTCTCTGTCTTTCAGCACCTGGAGTAGGGACTCCCCACTCGGGAGACAACTCAAATAACGCTATGTCACAGATTCTACGCACAGACTTCTATAGTATACTAGATCGCTACACAGACTTCTATAATATACTAGACCGCTAGCTTCTTATGTACGGCTGGCTACAAAATCTATGTACTTAAGTCGTCATTGAGGGGGAAGATGGGAGTACTGAAGAATGCCGTCATGTTTGACAGCTGATTGAGTTGTAAGGTTTTTTTCTTTGTCTGCCTTATTTCGACAGCCAAAAACACAACAATATTTTGGCATATTGGTTTTCGTTTCTTTTAATGTGTGCTTTATGCCGTCAACCGCCATATAACCTTCA
>NW_018022403.1:3223-3578 GCF_002006095.1 Pseudomyrmex gracilis
CATCACAGTGTATATATTATGCACTGATATACATATATATATATGTATATATATATACATTATTACATATTCTATCCTCTATGATGTTCCAGATCACTTCTATATTAAGCATTATATGTAAACATATAAACACACACAAATAAATCTCTCTTAGTGTATCTTCTTTTTCCATGACTGCTGCACATGTACACCTAAAATTGCAAAAGCGATAATTGTGCAAAAACCTTACTGTAAATAAATTTTATTTTAAAAACAATTATTTTATAAAATTTGACGCCCTCGTGCGCACAAGACTAATCACCTTAGGTGTTCAATCGGTGTAAGCGTTAAAACACTTGTAATGCGTGAGAGTATT
>NW_018022403.1:4676-11420 GCF_002006095.1 Pseudomyrmex gracilis
CCCCCCCCCACTTTAATGTCAATTTTCTGCCAAACGACTAGAGCACCAAAGTTTTTAATTGGGCACCTAAGTAGCACTTAAATAGCACCTAATTTGATGTAGAATTTGTTACTGAAAATATAATTTTTTAATATGGGGGGGCCAGCTTGACGTTAACTCAGCCCCCCCCCCCACTTTAATTTTAATTTTCTGCCAAACGACTTGAGCACCAAAGTTTTTAATTGGGCACCTAATTAGCACCTAAATAGCACTTAATTTGTATATAAATTTTATAGTGAATTGTTAAAGGGGGGGGCTAACTTAACGTACATGATTTTTCGGGGTTCCGGGGCTGCTATACCGACGGGAAGTAAGAAGTTCTTGCGAAACAGAAATCTCTGTTGGACTATAGATTATGTCTTTCTCTCAGTCGTGCTGTAAAGGTAGTTGATCTGTGTCTCACTTTCTCCGTTAGAAAATAAAGGAGTAAACTTTGTTTGAAGCGGCGGTGCTAAATGCCGTTTGGGTATGCAGTAACCTAGAGCGACTTATTGAGAGTACAAATTAGTTCGGTCCGTTTCCAAAAGATGGCTCTGACTGTTGTGAATGGTTCATAGTGACAGCTGATTTTGGCAGTTTCAGAGAGGTTAGACATCTGCTAATAATATTCAGTTTATATCGCTTTGAGTTTCATACAAAAACCTTGATTTTTACTGTGTTTGAAATGTCGAATTTTGTGTTAACTAAGCAGCATTTGCGAGAAGTTTTAATTTTCTGCTTCACATGAATGATCCCATTTTGGTAATAGTGAGCGAGTAGAGTCCTAGCGGTACATTTGCTACTTGAACTTGATTGTAGACAAGAAGTGGTCATTTAAGAACTACTTCGCGTACGCCTTGGAAAAAGCACAAAAACGAGCTCTTAATAAACTGCTCTCCAACAGAACCCGCGAAAAAGAACAAGAAATTTATGTGATGCACTCCGTACTAATCAAGAGACACGGTAGTGCTTCGCGCCAAGTTTATGCGCAATAAAGTCGCGCTCGAATCTATACTTATTATATACAAAATTCACGCAATTGAGAAGTGGAGAAATTTTCACGGGATAATATTTCAAGAACGACTAAACCGATCACTTTTGTTTTAGTCTCAATTGATTCAGAATAAAACTTTAAAAAAAAGTATTCTTGCGTTTTTGTTTGTGCTTCTGATTTAGAGATATGCGACGATTAAAGTTTCGAAGTAAAAAATATACGTTTTAGAAACATTGTCATCGTTGTTCGTATGCCTGCTAACAGATGGCATAAGACAAAGACAGGAAGTGTAAGTTAGAGAAAGAGAGACTCAAGAGGCATACTAGTGGTTCGCGTTATTCGCGCCAGCAACACCTCCGATATAACTTTTTAATAAACTGTTTTGGAACTTGGCACACAATATCTACAAACTATATACTTTAAATTTGATAGAAAATTAATTCAGAAAACGGGTAAATAAATTTTTTTCGCGCTGGCACTACCTCCAATATAACTCTTTTTACTAAACTGTTTTGAAACTTGGCACAAAAAACTACAAACTATATACTTTAAATTTATGAAGTAAAAAATTAATTCAGAAAACGGAATAACCACATTTTACAGAAAAATCAGACTTCGACAATACCTCCGATCGTGGTGAGCGCGAAGCAGTCCATCGCGGCGTAGTGGTTTTGCACCGGCAACACCTCCGATAGTACTAATCGTTCCGACAAAGTTTCTCGCGACGTAATGTTTTGCAACACAGTGGAATAAAATTAACATTTTTTTTTGGAAAATATAACTTTTTTAAAATAAACTGTTTTGAAATTTAGTTGATCTTGATATAGTTTCTAAACTATAACATATCATACTACAAAATGTGATATTTCAAAAAATTTTCCTTTTCAAAAAGAAAAAGGTAAGAACATGCGCCAAGTACACGCACAACATGTATTATATACAATTTACAATAACATACTTGTGTCAATAGTAAGACTATGCCTTAACTTTTTTCCTTAACTTTTATATTATATACTACAAAACATTTTTTTTCTAAAAACTTGTTTTACAAAAGAAGTGATATCAAAAAGTAGCACTAAGTAAACTTTTGTACGTTTTATATATTATTGAAACAACTACCAATGTGTAGAGAAGTGTATGAGAACGCCTACGCACGAAGGAAAATGTCAGAACGCAATAGCTTTTAGAATTTTCTAGACACCTTTCTCAACGTACAAGATCACCGAAAAGTTTTAGTAGGACGTTCCGTTTGACCACACTACGATTGAACATCAAATTATTGAACAGATTTATTGGACACAAAATTATTCGCTACTATACGATTCGACACCAAATTACACAGGCCCACAAAAAAACTTTTTTTTCTGCGCCATGAATGCCAGTATAATATTCCCATGTATTTTTTCCCGCTGAACACAAATCCGCAACCTGTTTATCTCGTACACGTCAGGATTTTTTCCTGACCTCAAAAAACATACCAAAACGCATGAAAATCATCAAAAACATAACTTTATCAATCGAATTATCCCCAAAACCATCTAACCCCACAACCGAATAACCCCTTAACGCCCCATTACCCCTCAATTCAATAACTCCATAACCCCTTAACCTTAAAACCCTATGTAGTGCAGAGATCTTGTACGGGGAAACCGAAAAATCTCGTGTATTTTTTAATAAGCCCATAACTCACTTATACCAGAAACTTTTTTTTAATTCTTCTTCTCTCTTTAATTCTTTTTTACTTTAAAATCTCCACAAACACAGTAATAGGCATCAGCGTTACCAATACACTCATGTGTGTTTGTAGTAGCTTGAGATCGTGTCGGATTTTTAAAACTATTGAAATTTGCCATGGGAATATTGATGAACCCACGCGGTAGGGATCCCGTTCCGATCGCGGGCAAGTCCACCGGCCTAGGGGTGATAACCCCCATACCTCCCTAAGACTAAGTATGGGGGCTTTCCGACTTTGACGAGGACAATGTCAACTCGTCGGACACACTCCGGCTTCATCCTCACACCCTACCGTCCACCTGCACGGCAGCGCGCCTTCGCTGGTTTCGTTACTTCAGAGAATTGGAAAATGGATCATTCCACACATCTTCTTATGAAGCAGTGTCACCATTTCCAGTGTTCTCTGAAGTAGCAGGATTTTTCATTATGACAATTAAACATGAGTAACGACATTTTTAGTCGTATGATTTACTCAGTATGTATGACAGAGAAATGTCTCAAGCGTAAAAAAGCATCCTTGTAATAAAGTTTTTCTTTTTCAAGGGTATAAGTTCCTGGTATAAGTGAGTTATAGGCTTATTGAAAAATACACGAGATTTTTCGATTTCCCCGTACAAGATCTCTCCACTACATAGGGTTTTAAGGTTAAGGGATTATGGAGTTATTGAATTGAGAGGTAATGGCGTTAAGGGGTTATTCGGTTGTAGGATTAGATGGTTTTGGGAATGATTCAATTGATAAAGTTATGTTTTTGATGGTTTTCATGCGTTTTGATATGTTTTTTAAGATCAGGAAAAAATCCTGACAGGTACGAGGTTGCGGATTTGTGTTCAACGGGAAAAAATACATGGGAATATCATACTGGCATTCATGGCGCAGAAAAAAAAGTTTTTTTGTGGGCCTATGTTATTCGACATGAGATTATTCGACTTCGTACGATTCAACACCATACATACGTCTTGTGTCAAATTGTACGGTGTTGAATCGTATGGTGTCGAATAATTTTGTGTTCAATAACTCTGTGTCGAATAATTTTGTGTCGAATCGAACAATGTCGAATCGTACTATGATCAATAAAGTATCACTCGTTATAGTGGGTGCAGATCCATACTACTTTTTCTAGGAATCAAAGTGGACCCGAATATTTCTCTTTATTAACAAAAAAAATTGCAATTTCTACTCCAAAACATATATGTAATTGCTCCGGAAAGCTAGAAAATTGCAAACTATAACTATAACTATAACTATATGTTCTAAACTCCTACATCTGCGAATAATATTCCGCAAAAAAGTAAGCGACTTCTTTTATTTTAAAGATTTTTTCTCTTGTATTTCGCTGTTAGGAGTTGAAATTCTACTCTGAAGATGAAGCGTAGTTTTTAAATGTATATTTTTCTTTTTTTATATTAAAGACTTTTCTTAAAGCAAAAATACTTTGAAATGGCTATACGCGCAAGGAGATTGTAGTTCAAAAATCTAAATTGTGGATATCTAAAAGCTCATAAATAGTTTGTAATTCTCTAACACAAAGAGTAATTCGGTGTTTTCAGTTGTAAAGGGGCGCAGTCTAAGTGGACTATCCCAACAAAAAATTTTGTAATTCCTGCTCTAGTAAACAAAGTAAAACATTTTATCCTGGTAGGCTTGAAAGTTTATAAATAGCTTGTAATTCTGAAATAGTTTTCAATCGATTCTGACATGGTGGGATGGTTAGATATAGCGGGATGAGTATTGCTTTATATATTAATTATAAATTGCAGATGACAAAGAATTACAGATAAGAACTAATAATAATTATTAATAATTATAATTATTTTTAATTATAATTAAATTTTAATTATAATTTTTAATCTAAGAATAATTCTAATTCACCGTTCAACGTGGCTGCCATAATTATGTTTGAAAATTGTTCTTATATTAGAAAGGATCAAATCTTGATGTTTCAAAACATATTAAGCGTTCTTTTGTGTGAATATAAACATATGTCAAATAGTTACACTTCTTACTTTTTGCACTAAATTAAAATGTACTTCGTAAATACTAAGATATAAGATAAGTAAATAAATACTAAGTGTCTTTTTCGATACTTAATATTTATTTGTTCGCAAACTTTATGTAGTATAATTTAGAACAAAAAAATATACATTAAAAAACTATATCATGTAGTATAATGTAGGACAAAAAAATATATATTAAAAAACTATATCAAACAATTATGAAAACCGATTGTCGGTTTCAGTTTACTTAGCAAAATAAGCTCTCAAAATAAACTCTTGTTACTTGTTTCATGTATATGAATAAGGAATTTATAGCGTATTAATGTTGTATCAGCAAATACAAAATTATGCTTACAAAATGATATAAAAAATATACAGAAAAGTATCAGACTGCTCTTGAAACTCTGATAAAGTGAGCTGAAATGTTCACGAAACGTCAGTATAAAAATGACACTAACGCGGTTCAAACCCGAAAAACATCTTCGAATGTTAATATACAGAAAATGTAACTTTGAATGAATATTATAAAATTATTAAATGACTCTATTACAAAATTAACCTTTCAGTGCCAGATATAAAAAATGACCTACGAGTTGTCTAGCTCTTCAGTGCCAGATATAGGTCTCTAACAATAAGACCAATCCAGAAGTTTTAAACTGGTGTCTCTACTAGGTATTAGTTAGTTTAGCGCGACATTTAAAGATCATGAAAAAAAAATTTAGAGCTTTAGACAATGGTAGAGGGGGTTACCTTTACTTCACCGACAATCATTTCATCAATAATCGTTTCACCGACACCGCATTACGCCGACAATATTTACTTACCGACACGTTTAGATCATCGACAATCATTTCACCGACAATGTTTTCATCGACATCGAGCTTCGCCGACAATGTTTATGATAACAAATGAACATATAAGATGAATTATTATAGAAATTGACATTAATACTTTTATTAATTTCAGTTCGAATATCTCCGCAAAAAATTAGTAGTTTTTCAATTTCTTTGTTTTGAATCGAAAAGTTAAACGATTTTGCGTGATCAAAAGAAACAGATTGAAAAAATCTCCAGTACTTTCAAAAATATAAACGTTTAAAGAAAACTCTGACAATTTCTTTTTCGAAAAAAGGCTTTTTGTTTAAAAAAATTCATAACTGTTTGTGTAATTAAGATTTTGACACAATTCCAACGCAGTTGTGTACGGACTCATTCGTATTTTTAGAAACAAAAGTGTTTTCTAAAAATTGTAAACTTAAAAACATCTTACAATAAGTCTTTTGAAATGTTATTGAAGAGTATATTTTTCTAGTGCCCAACTTTGACATGCAATATTTTAGCAATAAATCAATATTTGGACGTAGTCTTGTTTTTAAATAGAAAATTTAAACTATTCTTTGTCGATCAAAATAACAAATTGAAAAAATCTCTAGTAGTTTCAAAGAAACGTTTGAAACATTTCTGCGCACCTTGACCTAATAAATTGTTATAAATGTACACATTTTAATAAAATTATGAAAAAAACAACAATTATTTAATATGTTAGAAGTGCTCAAACTGAAAAACAATTTACTTTTCGAAATGCCAACGTCTTCTTCAAACTTGGGTCTCTCAAATTCTTTTCGCACTTCAAAATTCAAACTTCACGAAGCTATTAAAAATGACGACTGACGCTGTCAACAACCTCTACCATTGTCTAAAGACCTAAATTTTTTTTTCATGATCTTCAGATGTCGCGCTAAACTAATACCTAGCAGAGACACCAGTTTAAAACTTTTGGATGGGTCTCGGAGACCTATATCTGGCACTGAAAAGTTCATAATCATATAAGACGCAGATATCTAGATTAGTCTAGGGTAACTGTCCCTATTAGTGTGCCTGTCCCGATTAGTGTGCCTTTATATTTAAATAAATATTACAGAAAAACAAGTNAAAATAAATAAGTAGAGTATTTTTTTATTTATAGTTATGATATCAATGGATTTTTTAAAATAGTTCATTT
>NW_018022403.1:12170-22177 GCF_002006095.1 Pseudomyrmex gracilis
ATATAAATTTTGAGCAAGCTCATTTGAAGTCAGTTAATTGAGTATTTATTCAAAAAAGAGAGCACGCTTGCTTAACAGCACACTAATAGGGACAGTTACCCTATATAACAAACATTCTTTCAAACCAACAATTTGAAAATTTGACATTTGATCATTTTGGATTACTGCAACGCAAGTTATCTACAACGCAAAAATAAAAACTTACTTTCCTAAAACTTTTTCTTCTCTTTCCTTTTGGGTAGAAAGAGGTTACGTCTCGGATCTACGTCAAAATTGTTTTAATCTACATTTAACTAGACAACAAAAGTGTTTTATGTTGATTTATTGCAAATAATGTGTAAGAATAAACACAAAATTATATAACGTTAATATATCAAGTCATATTAAAATGAGTTTTTTTAAGAAATGCATGTTGAAGAAATTAATCCCGCGTTTTTTTTTTTTTTTAATGAACCAGCTGCATCAGTTTAGAGTTCATCTCTTTCATTCTAAATAAAAGAGCCCAGCAAACAATTTGGTTGTCAAATGTTGCGATTTTGTCGCCAACTGCCACATCAAATCCATATCTATCTGTGTCCTCAGTAGGATATGATTTGGTGAGTTTTGGTGACCATGTTGCGTTTTTTGTGTCTGTGTGTTAACAGCTTTGGCAGCACACAAAGCATGTTTCCGTATTATAGCATTTCTGCACACAGTTTCTGTTGCCAGGTCTGCGCAGTCAGAAATTGTTTGCTGGGAGAAAAAAAATAAACTCTGTACTAGTGTGACTAGTTCAACGAAAAAAACAAACCAAAAATCTTTCTTTTCTATTGATCATTATTGTAGGATTGTTGCATTGTTTTTGTGTAATAATTTGTTTACGTTTGTGGCGCGCTTTATTTATGTTATTTTAAATGTGCGAAGATTATAATCACAGTGCGTGCGCACATAATCATAGCGTATGTTACATTTAGCGAAACACTCTGTGCATATGATTACATTGCATGTTAATATGAGACCTTCTTTTAGTTAAACTTCTTTCACAATTCATCTTTTTTCTTTTCACTTTAAAAAAAAGATCAAAGATGAACGGTGCACGAAGTTCAGTTAAAAAGAACAGACATCCGGCTGTATTCTGTCAAAATAACAGATTTCCTAATCTTTAAAAGCAGCAACTTTACTGCTTTATAACTAGCTTTGCGAGGGGCCGACACTTTTTTTCCAGATTCTTTCATTTTGTGCAAAAACGCATGATTTCAAACAAACATAATTTCATCAAAATTTATGCTGAGAATACTAGAATGAATAATTACTTGCTTATGTAAAATATTCTTCTCTATGTTATTAAAATTCAGACGATTCTAGACAGTAGATTTTCATCAGTAAAAAGTTTATAAATATCATATAATTATCAACAGTATAAACTTAAATAATAATTCTTTTTGAAAAATGAAGCATAATAAAAATCAAAATTAACATAAGATCATCAACAAGCAAGACAAAAAACATTTAATTGATAAACTTTATACATTATGATCATAATATAGTTATTACTACAATTGATGTCAACAGTAAAAATAACTAAAATTGAAAACAATTTAAGAAAGTGTCTATAATGTTCAAATATTAAGTTCTACATTAATAGCTTATTTAGATACAAATTCATCATCCAAAAAAAAATCTAATGTTTCAATGTAGACATTTTGAAAAATTATTGTATATCATATAAAGTACTCTTCTAATCACATATCTTTGGTATAATAATATACGACTTTTATTGTTTGTGCATAAATAATGCTTCTCTTAATATGTAACATAAGTATTTTAAAAATAAAAACCATAAATATATAAAATAACATGCTTGTCGATTAACACTTTTTTATGTTTTTTGCAAAGCCTTTACATAATATTATTCATAATATTAGCGTTCCAAAAATAGATAGCTATACTGATAATAGTTTCAAAAAAAACTCACAAAAATTGAACTGCAACACGATTGTATTTTCTTATCTTTTTTTAGATATTCAAAATTGAAATGTTTGAATTTTTATAATAAAGAAAAAGATATTTTATATAAACATTCAATATTTTGGCTCACATTGGCTCTAACCAAATATTTTAAAATCAAACAAAGCATATTAAATAAATGATCAAATTGAATTTACTTCAAATTTCCATGTGTGGAATTATTTACACATTATTAAAAAAATATTTTGTACATATGTAGATCTAGCATATAACTAGGTTTATAATGAGACCTCTAATTTAAGTTATACATTATCATGAGCTTTAATATTTGGTATTTTAAAATGATCATAAGTGCTATTTATAATAGCACTTATAATATATAAATGTAAATAACGTGGAAATGTATTATTAGTTGTATGTTCCACTTGCACGTGTGTGTGTGTGTGTGTATCATGTGCACACTGTCTTTTTTATACTTTTTTATTGTATTGAAGTTTCAATATTTTGATATATTTTGATAATATTTTGATATTTTGATCGCATATCGCATTTAAACTTGTGAAAAATGTATATAATTGATACCTAACAAGTCACATAATTCTAATCAGAATATAGTTCACTTAGAGATAAGCAATATTGTTATAATCAGTCGATAGAGATATCTTACCGTCAGTCTCGAGATATAAACAATATTGGTGAAGTCGTCTATCTCGATAAGCACTGCAAAGCGCTAGTAGAAAAATCCAATTCTCACATCGAGCGTGGTCTGCAAAAACGGACGATGGAACAAACACCTGGTGGAACGACACACACTGTTGTGTTGCCCGTCGACAGACAAAACTCACGTAACTGTTACACTCACGATTGACCAATTCTCACTTTGTAGAATACTTTATCTACTAACCATGTAATCCCCGTATTTATTCGTCGCGAACGCATTCGATCCTGCATCACACTAACCGCAGATGTTATACGTTGTATGTTATATGTGTGTGTGCTCGTGCGCGCGCACACGTCCGATTTCGTATGCTTCTAATGTAAATCTAATACGTGAAATCTTTCAGTTCGGAATTATAAATTGTTGCATATATCACTACAGAAACTATCAAATAAACGATAAAGCTCAATTTTTTGAATAATCGCCATACAATCCACACATTACGCATATAAAGATATACCATGAACGTGCAACAGTGGTCAAACCGCTGACCACGCCTTGCGGCGTGTGCTTGTACTACATTGTGTCACAGAGACTGCGATTAAAGTAGTGCTGCAAATGCTTCTAAATCATTCTATCTTTGTTCTAAATTTAACGAAAAATAAAGATAGAATTATGCTTTGACAATTTCGACACATATGTACTATAGTTTAAGTAATCAATAGAAAAGCAGGAAAATGACCTTCTTCCTTTTATTTATTTTGTGAAATCCGTATAAAAACTACGTCAAATCCATATAAAAAATTTCAAAAAGACTATCTTTATAGAAAGTGTGTTATCAGAATGTAACAGAAAATATAGGTTTGTTCGCGTCGCATGCCCCAAAATGCTCCAACTTGCTCCAACGCGCTCTAATACGTTCGCGTCACCGGAAACAGTATGGCGATTAGGTGTTCGCATCAGCATACTCTAAGGCTGCGTTCAAGGAGCGCGCTATCAGCGCTGTTGCATTATTCTATCTTTATTACTCATTAGATGTAAAACAAAGATAGAATAACGTAATAGCGCTGATAGCGATTGCTCTCCGAACGCAGCCTAAGGGACAAATAGGAGCATGCTCTATGTGCCTCAGCTTTAAAGGTGGTGCAGTTGGGGCATTTTGTTGTACACATGCGCAATGAGGACGAGTATAGTAATTTTTTACGTCTCCTTTCGAATTTTGGAATCAATATTTGAAAGCTTATTAAAAAGTATGTGGCTGAAAAGAAAATATGTGAATATTATCAGTAGCAAGAAACACACTTTGAGCAGCTTATCAAAAGTATTGATTTATTATTTTTCTCTTTTTTTAGTTGCAAGAAAAAAATGAAACCTAATCCTAATCAGAAAATTATAACACATCCCATAAGTGTTAATTCCTCGATAATCAGACTTGTTGTTTTAAATTTAGCTATGCCTAAAATGCTGTCATTTAAGTTAATTAAGCTCAAAACTGTATTTACTCCTGTAACTTCTACAACAAACTCGACACAGTATCTAACCACAACATCCACTGTGCCTTTAAATTCCTTATTGAATGTATCAAGTCCTTCCAGAATATACTCTCAGGCTGTAATTCGTGAAAATCCTTCAGTTACAATTCCCTTAACAGGTTCTATACAGCACATGCCATTTATTGGATTCTTCAACTGTATATATAGACTCAGATGATGAAATAGAAAATAATTCTGCTTTCAACAAGGATGGTCATCAATACTTACTCTCTATTTTGTCATCGTCTTCTATTCTAAATAAATCATCTGCAAAAGGCACAAGATTTTGTGCAAAAACGTCATCAAGTTCGTTATTAATAACAATACAAAAACCAAACAACAAATTTTCGAGCGGATCCATATTGTTAGAATTGATTTATAATAGCCGTAACCGTTAATTTAAACTACTTTTACTGTCGTAAACGTTGGAAAATAGGAAATTCGTACCACCGTTTATAATTAAATTATGAACGGGAATACGAGTTTCATATTTTCCAACTTTTACGGCAGTAGCCTAAGGTTCTTCTTCTTCTTCTTTGCTTCTATGGCTCACGCCCCTGCGAGAGAGGAGCAAACGCCAGTCTACTGATATACATTGGCTGCTTTCCTTTTAGGAGACACAGTCGACACAAGTCGACACAAAAGTCATTCTGTCTTCGTTCAGTATTCAGTGAGAAACAAAGACAGAATGACTCTTGTGTCGACTTGTGTCGACTGTGTCTCTTAATAGGAAAGCAGCCATTCTCAGAACAAATGTGGGGGGGGGATGTGCAGTTTTTACCTACTACCACGCGATACACGGCCGTCTTTCACAGGGGGCGTGCCCATCTGTGTCGGGCTCGTGCTCAAGATGGTATGACTACAATCGCCTTGTGGGAGAGAAATTAATTCGGGATTACACCCGAATTAATTATTGGAGGCCCGATTCAGTTCGCCAATCAACCGATAAACTCGGTTGAAAGGGACCGGCCCGGAAAAAATCCTTAGGTGGTGAGCGGATTCGAACTCGGGACCTCCAGGTTCGCAGCCCCTGCACTCAGGCCGCGAGATCACTGGGCCGGTCCAGTAGCCTAAGGTAGTAGTTAGGACTTAGACCATATATACTTATAGACACGGCTTCAGACAACTATCTTGAAGCAAAGATAATATCATCTACATGACGTCACATGTGGGCAAAGCAAAGGCGCGTTTATAGACGGCTTCAGATAACTGCCTTGAAGATAAGATAATATCATCTAGGCTGCGGTCCGAAATACGCTCACAGCGCTATTAGCGCATTCAGGATCGGTCCGATTCGCTTTGTGAGTGTTTTTTGTGAGCGAAGTGACGTCATTGAGTTATGCTCACGAGATGCTCACGACGCCCATAATCCGAAGATGGGTCACCGTGAGCGCGTTTCGTTATTTTGGCGGGAACAAAGAAAAGTGTGTTTCTTTTTGACAAAAATATTTTTTTTTCTTATTAAAAATTATACAAAAATGACAGATTTAACAGTTCATGACGTTTTTATTGAAAACGAAAACGGCGAAGTAATAAAATTTCAGTTAAATGCAGAAGACGCTAAAAGAGCAACTACAGGTAATAAAAATTGAGATACTTACTTTTTATTTAGGTTAACTTTGCACAAGTAATTTTAATAAGTTTTGCTTTTTCTGCAATGAAAAACTTAGACAATGCATTTGCATTAAATTTAATGCATGAATATGCGAGGCAAAAGAATATTTTACAGAAGCCTAATGAAACAATGCTTATGAAAGAAGTTTTGTCTCCTACGTTCTATCCATCATCGGAATCACTATCTCCAGCAAACTCAATACAAGAAATTGGTGAAGATACAAATGGTATATAAGTTTAATTATTAATGTTAAATAATTGCTCTATTATTGTTCCTAACCCTAAACAAATAATTGGATATTTTGTAGAGAGTGATAAAGCTGTATTTATATGGCCTTCAAAAAGTGTATATTTACTCTTGCAAAAATATGAAGAACGGATGAACGAATTTTCTTCAGGCGTTAAACGTCATAGTAAGATATGGGAAAGTATTGCAAATGACATGAATACAGTTGATCCGAATGTTGCAGTAACAGGCACACAATGTCAATCAAAACTGAACAGCTTGAAGAAAATGTACAGGAAAGTCATAGATCACAATAACATATCTGGAAATGATCGAAAATCTTGGCAGTATTTTGAGGTATTATATCTGTAATATATAATGTTTGTTTCAAATTTTTTTTCTACACACGAGAGTAGATATATAAACTTTGATATGTTTTATTTGCTCTTAGAGAATGGATGAATTATTTGGAAGATCAGGATGGGCTAATCCGAAAGCAATAGCATCAGAAGCTGGGCCTTCATCTCCTGCAAGTTCAACAGATGAGAACCAAAATAAGAGACCTACCACTAAAAAGTTAAAATCTGAAAAAGTTTTAGATGAATTTATCAAACAATTAAAACAAGACAGGCAGGAAAGAGAGAAGAAAAAAGAAGAGTTAAAGTTAACTATATTACAAGAACTAAAAGATCAAAAAGAAAAACAGCATAAAGAAAAAATGGATATAATGAAAAAATTTTGTGAAACTATTGCGGGTAAAAAATTATTTGATTAATTATTTGTATTGGCATTATAATTTATGATTTTTCTGAAAAAAATGTTATATTTATTTTTTTATCTACTTGATATTTGTAATATTACAAACCTAACTTACTTTGAGTTCCTATTACATTCTATGTTATATTTCGTGCAATTTTTAAGTTAATTATTTAGCTGATTATTTAGTAAATACAAGTGTGATATTACCTTAAGAAGTTGATGTGTTACAAATATAAAGTTATTAAAAATCTTATGCAATTTTTGTTTTGTGATTAAAGAAAAGTATTTAAATGTGTGTGTATGTTTAAGTATATATATATGTGTTCATATATATTCAGAATTTTGATGTGATATAACTAAGTAAGTTTTTAGTTGTAGTTTTAATATTTAATGATTTTTCATAAATTTATGTATGTATTCATGTCATCAAATAAAAAAAGAACGTTTAATTTTGATACATACTTACTTGTATATACATTACATTCAATGATTATCGTGATTTTATTAATCTTTGTGATATTATATATATAGTATATATATTATATATATAAATGTTTAGAGTAGTTTATATTTTGTCATTTTTGCTAGACTAAAAAACTTCTAATTATATTTGACAGGTACGTAGAAATAAATCTGAAACTCAGTTTAACTCATAATTTATATATTTTATATCGATTTTTATATATAATTCACTTAAAACAATATTATATATTATATATTATTTTATATATTTACTTAAAGTAATATATTTTTCACTTTTTATATTTGACAAAAAATATTACATCAACTGTTCCTCATAATCAAAGCATTCATTATTCTTTGTCGTTTTATATTGCCTTCATCTGTTCTACCTGGTATTAATCTACTACGTTGGATAACATTTTGTTGATTTAGCTCCAGATTAATATCAACTAGATCCCCGCTCAATATACATACATTATGCAAGACCATAGTTGCAACTATGTATTCTGGTATTTTCTCTAAAGTAGTCATAGGCAAGCAATNTAAAATACTTCTCCAGCGTCCTTTCCAGACACCAAAGGCTCTTTCGATTGCAACTCGGGCTGACGATAAACATAAATTGAAATTTTTTTGTCTAAGACTTAAGTGGCCATTATCTTTAAATGGAACCANTAAATTTGGATGGATACCATAAGCACCATCACCAACAAGATGACTATNGTTTGGAAAGTACATTTCTGGATTTTCAATATATCCAGCAACTGGTGAGATTCTGAAAACTCGAGCATCATGCACAGATCCAGCATTTCCAACAAACACACTTGTGAACAATAATTTTTGAGTACATACAGCCTGAAATAGAACAATACAAAATTGGAAGTCACATTTACAACTCTGAAAATTAGATTGTTATTTAACTGTATTTAGCAGTTTTCCACAAAATATTACCTGTACATGTATTGATGGATATCCTTTTCTGTTTATATATGCTTGATAATCGTCATTCTGAGGAGATCGTATTTCCACATGTGTGCCATCTATAACCCCTATCACATCTGGGAATCCACTCACACGTTTAAATGCCGCTATTACTTCAGTAGCTTTTCTTCCTTNAGGCCATTGAATGAAACGAGGAGCTAAGCTATGCAAAGCATATGTGACTCGTCTCATGGCGCGAATTGCTGTTGCTTTTTCCATATTAAATTTAGTACACACAGATCTATAAAAGCCATAATTTGTTTCAATATTTTCATCAAACAATTATTAAAAAATCAGGCATCTATTGCAATCAAATCACCTGTATGAATCTGGTGTGGCCATCATCCATAAAGCCATAAGTAATTGTTTATATGCTGGAATAGGCTTTCTACCTGAGAATGACTTCGTAAAATTNAAATTTGGTCCTATTAGGCTTATAATAAAATCAAAAGTCGTCGGAAGTAATCTATTTCAAAAGTANAAGTTGCATAAGTTTATTACAAGTTTTATCGCGACAAGAAATATATCAATAAAAATAAATATACCGAAAATGTATTTTGAATTTTTCCGCGGTATATCCAGGGATAATCCTTTCCACAAAACCTTCAATTCGAGGCCGTTTGTTTTCTTTTTTTCTATTGTTGCTTACAATAGAAATTGTTTCTATTTCCTCTTCATCTTCATCACTACTTGACGAATTAATTACAAAATTTNAATATTCATCATCATCATCCTCTGAATTCTCGAATGCAATTTCCATTAATTGCAATAACACTGCTTTATTTTCTATAGCCATTATATTATCACGATTTTTTAAAAACTTCATCACACAATGTTTATACAGGTTATGTTTCTTTGCAATTTTTGCTCACAACTACAGGCGGTCCGAAATAAAAGCGGCGTTAGCACGCTTAATGAATCGGACCAATCGTGAGCGTTGTGAGCACTAGTGGTACTGTGGGCGTGTTTCGGACCGCAGCCCTACTAGGCCGCGTTTAGCCATTGCTGAAAAGCCCACATGTGACGTCACGTAGATGATATTATCTTTGCTTCACCTCGACTCGTGGATTCATATCTACAGGCCGTGTCTATAAGTATATATGGTCTAAGAGTTAGGGCAATTATTATTAAACTAACCCTTAGAAGAAGTGCCTCAGATCGTTCGTGTCACTGGCCGTTAGGGCACATGAACTTATCTGTCCCAGCCGCCATCTTATTTGTGATCCAAGTGCTCTGTGTTATACTTTGAAGCATGCGACGCGAACAAACCTTAAGTCTATTTTACATTGGTTACGTTCAGAAAACTCAACGATTGAGATATCATCACTTATGATAGGACCAGAGAGAAATCTGAGAGCGGCCATCCTATTGTAATTTTTTACGACGGTTTCAGCCGCTGGTTTTAGTCGTATTTTCACAAAAGTGGAACTCAAAGGCCGTTCTACATTAAACGCAAGTAGCAGATCTCGTGGAATTGACCAATTGCAGAGTCAAATCAGCCAATCGACCAACGTGATTGATCAGTTCTACGAGACCTGCGACTTGAGTTTAATGGAGAACGGCCTTTGAGTTCCACTTTTGTGGAAATACGGCTAAAACCAGCAGCTGAAACCGTCGTAAGAAACTACAATGGCATGGCCGCTCTCAGGCTTCTCTCTGCCTAGTACTTAACGGGTGTGTTTTGCCGAAGTTAGCGCTACGTAGCGCTACGTAGCGGCTTCATGTAGCAGTTGCAACTGCTGCGTTACTTCTGCTGGACAGTATTGCTACGCGCAGCATGTTCTAAGTAGTGGCCGCCACTTTTGTAAGCGCAAATATGTTTGTATACAAA
>NW_018022404.1:0-22716 GCF_002006095.1 Pseudomyrmex gracilis
AATGGGAGTGAAGATAATGTAAAGGATTTGTAAAGCAAATGTAAATAAGCGTGAAATAAGTGTTATATAGTGTTATATAAGGTATGGATCGTATGGAAGGATGTGTGTGATTAGACTTTTTGTAACCAAGTCCCCTTCTTGGCCATATAGGCTGAAGTGTCAAATAAATATTCAAGTATATCGAGTTACTGACTAGGAACCAGTAATTGCGCTCTATATGTACACAATTCACTCTTTAAACCTCGCATAAATATTAAATCTCGTCAATCTCTATGTACAATGGTTGTGTTTCGTGACTTTCAAGTTGATAGCTCTGACGCAAGAACAAATTAACCCTAGAACGTACCACAAAAAAAAAATTCGAAGTTTTACGCTCACTTCGCAATAAGAAATTCAGCGTTTTTAAATGTATGGCTGAATGATCACTTGAGTGTAACTTAATCCTTTAAATTTTCATTCGGTTTTGCTTGACACACTTAAATGCTCGATTATGGTACAACGAAATTATATTACATTTTCAAACTTACAAAAGTAGCTTGCAACAAAATCCTACAATTTATTTATTCTATTCAGTCTGCTGTAATCTATTGTTATTCAATGTTAAGTTTTTACGTATAAATTATTAAAAAAAAAAAAAAACTGTCAGAGACAATAAAATTCTTTACAAAGCTTCGGCATATTTTTTTTAACGCTCGGAAGGTTAATCGTCATCTTTTTCTTCGCGGTTCGCATTTTTACACAGCTGACACGAAGACGCGCGCGAGAGAGAGAAAGAGAGAGAGAGAGACAGAGAAAGAGATCTCGTCCTTTCACAAACCGTGCTAATCTCGCTTCTTAAAGTCTTTATTTACGAGCCACGGTCGGGCTGTTTACCGAAGCACGCGCCGGGAGAGGACCGGCCACAACGTTTCGGTCTCCAGGCACTTGTCACTCGGAACGGAATGCGTAGATGCGTTTCGAATCACGGCGAGCCGACTGGATTCCAGTCCAGTCTATTTAGAGCGGACTCAAAAGCGGGAATATATTTAATGCGTGCGTGCGCGCGCGCGCGCGCGAGTTTTCGACATTTCAATCATCCCGGAGCGTCCCCGTCCTCTGGTGCGAATTTCTGACCAGATAAAATCGCTCAGTCAATAAGCGATTAAATTTACATCTATACATGTGCTTTTACTTTTTCAATTGGACGCTCATCTTTTTACTTTTACAAGAATATCTTTCAAGCGTCAATAATCTTTGCAACAATTGAACACTTTTTTGTGCCGTTCTTTGGTGACTCGCGCAATATACAGATGAAAAATTATTAGTCATTAGTGTGCTGTTTTGCTACAACGCTTAATTAGAAAAATATGCACTCTCGCAAACTCGGAGACTCGACGTTTTTTTTTTTTTTTTTTTTTTTAAAGACGCAAATCATAAATCCGAGAAACTAACCAAAGAAATTTTCTCGGCAGTTTTACGACGCGCGCGCGTCGCCCTAAATCTTCCGAAAGTGGTCGTTCGCGGAGAAGCGCTCAGGTGAAATTCCTTAGGATTAACTCACCTTTACAACACCGAACGCAGCACAATTACTGCGAAGACGTTCATGTCATGAGAATGTAGCCAGCGTATTATGGGTACAAGTATCAAAGGTATTCCTCTGTGTGTATATAACTCTAACACCTGTGCCGCGTGATAAAAAAAGTCGACGACGCGACACAACGCGACCAACAACGTAACGTGAAGGTAATTCAAACGAAGAAAGAGAGATAAAAGATTTATATCGGAACCGACAGGTAGTTCGCACCGAAAACGTCTTCCCGAAATATGCACCCGAATAGAGGTGTAACGGTGCGATCAGTGGACGGCGAACTGAACACAGACACGAACGTGTAGTCTCGCGAGAACGCGAAAGCGAAGGAAACGCGATTGGATCCGATTGGAGGGATGGTGAGCGCGCTTGCGCACTTCGTCGAGCGACTTCACAAAACCTGTGCACCAGTGTTATACGGTGTGTGTGTGTGTGTGTGTGTGAACGTGTCACCGCGTACAGACACTGACTTGCCGAGGCGCGTAGGTGTGCGTGACGGTTGTACCTGCAGGTACGAGAAAGCACCAGTGTTGCTCAACCGTATCGCCGTGACAGCGGAGTCACTCATTTGCGCGGTTAGCACTGCGTAGTTACCGCGCTAACCTGCGTGTTGCTGACCTGGAAGAAACTTGGCTTGACTTTTTACACGCGTATAGGTGCGCGAGACACTTTTCCGCCACGTTGTATCATACAACGAGTTTAAAGTTAGTTCGTGTGACGAAATGTGTGTGTACTAATTATTTTCCAGAAAGAATCTCTTCTCGACTTTCTAAAGTCTGTTTCGGAAAGAGACGAGAGATTACTCGAGAACTGAAATATACTGATCGAATATACAAAGGAAAAGGTCTGTCGTCTGTGTTTTGTTACCTGTCTTTTATCTTTTTTTTTTTTCACAGATCTTTGCGTAACTTATTGTTAGATCGACAGACTTGCGCAAAATAAATTAAGAATAATACAATGTCGAATATAAGCTACAATTTTTAAGTTTTGTACGTTTGCTCGCCGTCGGCGGTTTTCTTGTAGACTTCCTTGTAGACGAGTTCTTGCATCTGCATCCTGAGCAGCATCCTGCGATCGGCTGGGAGAGTTCTGATGTGCGGCAGCAGGCTCATTAGGAAGTAATAGTTATCGTCGAAGCGATTGCCTTCAAGCGGGTCAACGCCGGTTAGGGTGTCGTTGTCGCTCATTAAAACCTGTTCGGGCGAGATGTTCTGCAGCATCATTTCGTTATCCGCCAAATTGTCGGTGACGCCCTGCAACTCTAGATTGTCAAAAGTCTCGACGGGTTCGCGTTTCACATCCACCGCGCCACGCCGGCCTTCACTGCCGTCCATCTTGAGCTGATGATGATGGTTACCTTCGCCAGCCATCGCCAACAAGTGATCGGCGATCGCGTCACGATCATCGAGACCGCCGTCGATACCGGAAGTCGCAATGCCATTCTCGGCGTCACTCTCGTTCGGTTGCAGCTCATCCTCCGTCTTGGCGATATTGCGCTCCCAGATAGGCGGCCGCGGCAGCATCTGTTCCTTCAGAAACTGCAGGCTTTTGAAATGAATCCATACTGGCCGGTTCCGGTGATACTTGCTCTTGCGATACACCTGGTCTTTCTTTAGTTCGGCGCGGAACGTGTCGCGCAAACCCTTCCACTTTGCCTTCAGCATCGGCTCTGCAAATTTTGAACGGAGAGATCGCTTTGCAGATACAGAAAAAGAAAAATGCAGTATTTTTTAGTCTCTTTAGATTGTTAATAAATTAATGTGTTGTTATTGATTAATTAAATGTTTCGGACTTTTACTTACTTGTGGATTATAGTTATTTTAACGACTTGGTTGTAAGTTTTATTCGTATTGTTATCAATTCTAAATGTGTTCGAATTGTTTTCTTTTTATATCATTACATTAGATTTTGAGAAGTATGAGTAGAATATATGAAGTAAATGATAATTTGTATTTTTTTACATAATTTTGATGTGTGTAAAGCTTCAACAATTTAAAAAATATTTAACAGAACAATGGCTCTTAGAAGCAACGTTCTACTTTTACTTTTATAATAAACAAAGTTAAAATTTGCACCTCTACATCTGTGTCTGCTTCTAAGAGCCATTGTTCTGTTAAATATTTTTTGTATTTTTTACATCACGGTTGTGTTCCACCTTCCAACAAATCTCAGCTTACTCGACAGGTTCTAATCCATAGGAATCTAGTGCATCTCCTATTGTTTTCTATTTCTACACGAATTTATCTGTTTTATATATATATATATATGACTTATACGGTACTGAAAGTGCAATTTATCTTTTGGTTTCTGATCATTTACCAGATAAGTAAATTTTACCGACACGTGGAACAACGCAAATCGGAGTTTTAATCATTAAATAGATATTATCCGATATCTTATTTGAAGATGGAACACAACCGGTTCTACAAGTTTTTTTTTAACGTATTAGCATCTATGTTTTTAGTTTCGTGTAACTTGTGTTTCTCTTAATTGATTGGACATCAAAGAAATCTTTAGTTGATAATATAATGAAAAGATTTCTAATCCTTAATTATAATGTTATTTCTTCTGAAGATACCTACACGTTACGCGCGCGAGATAAGTGCACTTGCAAACGCGCGCGTCGATGCGCAATTTTCGCACTTTTTGCGCATGCGATCCCGAATGAACGACTTGTGCCGTTCGTGCCTGTTCGCGGTTCGAATTTTGAGTCGAGATTCACAATCAAAGAACAACAATAGCAAGTGTTCGCGACTTTTATATAAAAAATATTGTAGGTGAGGTGATTTATTTACTATATCGACGCGAAAAAAAACTATGCATCAATATGTAACAACAAACCGTAAGGTTACAAAAAGTAAGGTTAGGTTAGGTTAGACGCGCGTGTTGTATTGAAAAAAGATCGTGTACATGTGTTGTGTTTAAGATAATACAATTAAATTATATGTGTTTATTGTTATTAACAATAAATTATGTACTGTATAGATTTCTGTTGTCTATATATTTTTTTTTAACTAGGTATAAGAGCTTTAAATTATATAATTTATTTTTTAACTGAGCTAATTAAAATTTCATATGAGAGAGATTTTAACGAATCATCGATGAATGAACATACTCATTTTTTTTTGCCGAGTCGCTGCTAGATTGAGCGTAAAAATTTTTTCAGCGAGTCTACTCGACACGTGTCGCCCATGTCTCTCTGTGCGTCGGAAAGAAAATAGTCGCGCGAACAGTCGACGCATGGGCGAAGGACGCGCGGCGCGTTGCGTTGCGTTGCGTCACGGCGCGCCTTGTTGTGTCGTGCGAGCGAGCGAGCGAGCGAGTGAGTGAGTGATCGATCGAAACATGCGATTTAACACTCTTTACGTGTATCGTAAAATAAATTCGCAAGAAAAAGGTACACACGTACTGGGAAGATTGAATATTTGCGCGATCTCCATCCAGACACGGTTGGTCACCTCGCGATTGTGATAAGAGATGTGTCTCTGGTTCCAGAGCGCCGGCCGCTTGTAGACTTCGGCGATCAACCGATTCGCGTCCATCTTCACCTCGTCCCTCATGTTCGCACCTTGACTTTTTGAGCGCGCGATGAAAAGTTTGCCACTCGCACGTAGAAAGAAAAAACTCGTCGCACAATAGCAGACGACGAGATAGCGAGTAGTATGAAAAAGAGACCGACGGGAACAGAGTACGAGCGAATACTAGCACCGGGATAGCGATTAGCGCGCAGGACGCTTGCGGGTAACGATCGATTCGCCGTTTCGCCCTCGTCTCGCCTCGCTAGCGCTAGCAGCCGCGCTCTCCCGAGCATTTTACCCTCTTCGCCACCCTCACCCTCGCCCTTAAACGTTTTCACCTGCTGATCTTGGCTCGCGCAAGTTGCGATCCCGCATGTCTCTTTTGGTGGTTTATATCCTTGAGGTTTTGACTCGCTCGCTCGCATGATCCTGTCGTCGTGTCTGTTCGCACGAGTAGCAAAAAAAAAAAACTCCCGTTTTATACAACGCAAATCCACTGTTGTTGTGTTCGCGCGCTTAGATTATATTTCGAAAGTACACGCGCGTGTGCCGCGTTCGCCGAAACTCCTGTTTCATTTTCGCCTCGCTTTATCACAACTACTGTAATTACAGCGAGCACATCATATGTTTTTCAAGATCCAGCACACACGCAGTGACAATATTTGCGTCTATTTAGACACGCTATTTTGCAACGCGTTCGCGATAATTCGGGATTTCAGTTTCGGCCTATATACGAGAGGAGCCTCTTTCTTCATTGCCCAAATCTAGAATTGAGAGTTCGCGAGTTTGTTTTATCGTCGACATTTGCAGAAGTAGTAATATTTGTAAAACACTTGCAGTTTACTGCAACACAGGACATTTCGCGTTCAAATAAATTTTTTCGAGATTCAGAATCTTATAAACTACTTCATTTATCTTCTTTTAACAAGAAATAATTATTAATTGTTAATAATAGATTAGATAATAGATTAGTTAAATAAAACATTTTTAATATTTTATATGCTTATATATATATTTATTTATTTATTTATTTTGACTCGCGCGTGTATCCTGCAGCTGAGATGAAAGATATGGAGATAATAGCGCAAGGTGCGGAGGCGCGTCTGTACAAAACAATTTACTTGGGGAAGGCGACCCTGGTGAAGGAAAGATTCGTGAAGAATTACCGCCATCCGGATCTGGACGCTCGCCTCACCAAGGATCGCATCAAAGCCGAGGCCCGCGCCATTATTCGAGCGAAATCCGCAGGTAAGTTATTTATTATACCTTCATACCTCTCGGCTTCGAAGGGGACTTGGTTACATTTCTTACAATTTTCTTGCAATTTTCTTGTTACATACATCTTATCCTATTATATCTCATTTTTGCGAACGCCTGTTATCTTTGTTACCTTCCTGCTCTAACTAGACTACTAGACTCATTACATCACATTACATTACTTTTTACCTTACATTACATTGCATTACATTTCATTTGATTTCATTTACTACATACATTACACATACATCATATATTACGATGTTTAGACTTCCTTCCTCGTCCTCCTTCCTTACATGTAGTGTCTCTTCTTCATAACCTGTTTCTGCTATCTTCCAGCGGCTTTCTTTCCATTCTTTCTTTACTCCTGCCCTTGTACCTTCCTTTGCTCCTCATTTGCTTCTTGCCTTTGTAGCGTGCCTCGATTTTGCTTTCCTCTGTTTTCCTTCCTTCGTTTCCTCTTCTTGGCCTCCTTCTAGTTCTCTTCTCCAGCTTCTTGACTTTTTCCTCTCTCCGTTTTCCTGCCTCCATTTCTCTCTGCATATCTCTTTACTTCTTGCCTTTGCAGCGTACCTCGATTTTGCTTTCCTCTGTTTTCTTTCCTTAGTTTCCTCTTCTTGGCCACCTTCTAGTTCTCCTCCTCTTTAATCTCCTTATCCTCCAGCTCCTTGACTTCTTCCTCTCTCCGTTTTCCTGCCTCCATTTCTCTCTGTATATCTCTCCATTGTCTCCATTTCTTGATTGTCTTTCCTCTTTTTCTTTATCTTTTTCTTTGTCGGAAATAATACTCTTTATTTTGTTTATCTCCCTTACGCTTAACCTGTCCACGCTTCTTTCCGACGTAGAACCTACGAAGCTGTTCGTACTTCTGCCTACTGCACTCTCTGCACTTGCTACGCTTTTCTCGCACATTTCCTCTCTCTCCTATAGCCACCTTTTGCCGCCATAACCTCTTATCTCCCGCCTTCCTTTCCTTCCAGTTTTCTCCTCCCTCTTCTATCCGATCACCTTGCCTTTATTTCTCCTCCTATTTCTTTAACTTCCACATTTATTTCTGCTACTTTCATTAACTTTCCTATTCTCTTTGTCTAGCTAATTCTCTATTATATCGCACGTTCTCACAACCATGTCTGTGCTCACGCACGCCACCTAACCAAGTCAAAAATCCGCAGGTAAAAAAAAAAAAAAAAAAAAAAAAAAAAAAAAAAAAAAAAAAAAAAAAAAAAAAAAAAATCGCGTTCGCGAACGTTATCCGATAGCGCATGATTGGTTATCGCGCGGATTCGCATCTTTATTCTTCTTTGTGCCGAAGGAATAGCGACGCCAGCCTTGTATCTCGTAGACTTGGAGCGACGCAGTATCTATATGCAATACGTGGAAAACGCCATGGTGCTGAAAGATTTCATCGACAAGAGTATCTCGGAAAAGACGGACACACTTGATCTGTTGGAATTCATAGGGTGCGGATTGGGCTCGCTCGTAGCTAAACTGCACTCGCGGAACATTATCCACGGTGATCTTACCACGTCGAATGTACTGATCAAGAATGACTGGAAGATACTGCCTTGTAACGACCATAGCGAAGGTAACGAGTATGGATATCTTACTCGACATAGCATGTTTCGAACACAATAAACTGATGATACAGTAGTAAATGTTGCGAGTGAAAACGAGCTTTTATCATGTCGTTTGATGATGGATTGTTGTATCAGCACAGTGTCGTTTCGCGTCAAATATCAATCTTGATGGTAGGACGTTTGCTGTGTTCAGAATATCGCGACACTCCTGATCGTTCTAGACACGTTTCATTTCTGGTTTTTTTTTTTCTGCTTTATCGCAATCTCGTATTTTCTAGCCGCAAACCAATTCGTAATGATCGACTTCGGTCTGGCCCGAGTGGATTCCACAGTGGAGGACAAAGCGGTCGATCTGTACGTGCTCGAGCGATCGTTGCTCAGCGCGCATTCCGAAGCGCCAAGATTGTTTCACCATATCTTTGATCATTATCAACGTCATTATCAGAGCAAAAGTCAGTGTGAACAAGTGGTCGCGAAGTACAGGCAGGTGCAGGCACGAGGACGAAAGCGTTTGATGATTGGTTAGAAGTAACGAAGATATAAATTTACTTCGTCATTATAGTTTATAAAGAGTACGCAATATTTTTGTATAAATGTATTTTACATGCAGTCGGAAATGCTTTGCATTTTGAATTGCAAATAACCCTTTGTATAATTGTCGATTGAAAACAGAATTGCATATGCATGTAAAACTTCGTGTTGATGATTAGTTAGGATTGAAATACACAGCTTGAGAAGGTAAGAAGATCTTTATGGATACATCATATTGTATATAACAATATATAAGAATCAATGACGATAACATTGTGTGATTACCTATTGCATGGGACTGATATGGAAGGAGACTGGATACCTATTGCACATATGTATGATACATTTGGCAGCAGCAACAATTCATGTGTGAAAAGCTGTTGCTCTTTTATACCCACGTTTTGTATTATAAATCAGTCAAAATGCAATCCAGAATATATGATAATCCAAGTTACCTATTAATACAAAATAATAATATATACTTAATAAAACAACATTTAATTATTTCTTTGCGATCTCTGACTCTTACCAAAAATCCAGCAAAAGAAGTCATAAATCCTTCTTTTGTCAACTCCCACATACCACCGTATTCTTCCTCGTCTATCTGTTGGAAACTACTAAAGTATAAATACGTAATTCCTGCATTGACTATTACAAATCTAAAACACAAAAATCATGACGTAATTAGACAATTTTGACTGTCCAAATTAAGAGATATATCAAGTATAACCAATGAAGAAAAAAAAGAAAACGTATATTTATTTAAGCGCCTTAAGGGATATGTGTGTCATATATTTCTCTTCTTCGTGCAAAATACAGGAGAAAGAGAAAAGCACACACACACACAATTGTTGCTACTTACAATAATAGAGCTAGAAAACCTTTTAAAGGTATAAGGCCCCATCCTATTCCAACGATAATACCGATCGCTTGTCTCGCCCAATATATTACGTCAAGAAATTCTTCCTGCAATACCGAATATTAAAAAAAAAAAAGAAAAATAGAAAACATGTCAAACGATGTTCGAGGTTATATTTACCTTGTCCGGCCATTCGGAATTCGCTGTGATCGCACGTGTCCACACGCTAACCTCGCACTTGCCGCCGTTCCCGTTTTTCTCTGTTTTTGTACGTGTCATTTTCGCGCTTTTTTTTTGTTCGGAAAACCTAGTGATGTCCACGTGAATACGGTACGCCGATTATGCGATCATCACGCGTCATCGAGCGCACAACCTGCCATTCCACGCGAATACGGGATAGCATCTAGCTCTTTTTCACCGCTCGTATCGCAGTTACAGCTGATGGCAGCAGCTGACAGTCCCATTCCAGTTCCATCCATGTGACGTATGTGTGTGTGTACAAATTATCGCAGGACATCTTGTCAGTGGCAGATCATTGAGAGAGGTTTGCACTATTTTTTTCAGATTAATGAGTCAAAAAGTCGGAGGACACAAAAGTCACGTTTTCCTGCATGTGGATACGAGTCTTTATTTTTATTTGTTGTTAACAGGTTATATTCGCGCCTCTATAAGCCGACTACCAAACAGTTCGCAAAAATGTTACGTCGTTAATTATCCGACTGTGTTTCAAACGTGTCGTAACAATTTTTTTAAATATTAATATACTTCAGTATATACTTATCTTGCATATTTTTGCATAGTACATATATGTATATATATATATACTATATGTATACATATAATATGTATGTATACACAGGAATGTATATATTGTAGATTTAAATGTACTATATATTATATATCTATATATATGTATATATCTTATCGCTATAACCACATGCATACACACATGTCACTCATACGCAGTTTTAAATCTCTTTTTGTATCTATACATGTGCATATAATTTATATATACACACATATACACAATTCCATGTGATGTAACCCCAATAATGTGTAATAAAACGGGAAATTTCCTAACTCTAACATTTTATTTACAATCTATTATTAAATTATGTTTATGTATTTACGGATACGCGCGCAAACAAATGTCACAATTTTATATATATAAACGACGCGCAATGTCAAATGTCACAAATTTATATATAAACGGTGCTACAGACGATAAATAGTTCAAAAATGAAACGTAATAAATTTTTTTTTGAGTCTCTTTTTGTGTATTATGTTGCGTTTTATAAAAAAGTGAGTGATTGTTTTGTAAACACCTTGGCACACAGGAATACGCAGAGTTCATTTTAACACTCGCGGTAACGTCAATCTTCTTTCCGAATACGCACATTATTTATGTTTTTTTTCTTTACAATCAATAAAATACTTATCACGCGCATCGCATAACATATGTTGCATATAAAAATCACTTCTAATGTTGTAAATGTATGTAAGTTTATATATGTGTAAGTTTTTAGTCGGGTACACACGACTGTGCATTTAAGAATATCAGCATTTCTGCTCTAAGACAAAAGTCCCGAGTAAATCGTCGAAAAACATGTGCCTAAAATTAGTATTGTATAAAGATGCTTTTATATATATTATAAGTAACGCTATTTCTCTCGAGTTGGATCGATTAAGTATCAATAACGACACGTTCTTTACGATTATAATCTAAGTAGACCATACAAGTTTAGCAAAAACGCGTCTTTTCTTATATGATTCATATATATATGTTAGCGTCAAAACTCGGAGTCCCGGCAGTTTTAGGATTGACTGGTCAATACCCGAAAAAAAGGTTAGGGTTAGGTTAGATTTTTCGGGCATTGACCAGTCAATCCTAAAACTGACGGGACTTCGGGTTTTGACGCTAACATATATATATGTATATACTATGTATATAATATGTATATATATAATATATTATATATATGTATATATATAATATATTATATATATATATATATATAATATATATACACATATATATATGTATATATATACATACACACATATATATAGTTAAGAGAAATGCCTTATTTTTTTAGGACCAACGGCTGTGTTTGAAGACTTCTTATGTAGATTCGCATAATATACGTGAATATATGGCTGTTTCATATATTTTGCATATGTTAGACGATCGCATTTTTACGCTTATTAGTACATATATGCTTGCAGTACATAGCGCGCATATCCATACACACGCGCACACATTCACACGCACACAGATTTTAGTAACACAAATGCTTTAATACTCTGCGCTCAATATTTCGCTTCAACGTTAGAGAGGAAGAATGCTCACGCTGTGTTAATATTTAATAATATCGTGATAAAATGCAACGATCACATGTCTTATGTACTATGTACAGGCAGGGGGACATTTCATGTCTTCACGCATGAAGTTGCACCAATAATGCCTCAATAATATCTTAACAATGAAAAGCGCAACTTCATTTGTCAAAGACATTAACGCACCTGTCTGTATGTTACCTGCATAAGGAATTGGTATCGATATTGTTATGATAAAGCTAAACGGTAAAAAATTCACATATAAGACGTTCAGATGTTTCGAAATTTGAACGTCTCGCCTTTTCCTTGATCATAAGAATGGCAAATTTCCTACGGATTATATATTTTACCTATACATGAGTCTTTTTTTTTACATATATATATATATAATGTATATACACGCGTTTGTCGCTATATAGAGACCAAAGTTTTTCAATATGAGATTATATAAACTTTATCGATTTAACTCTCTTGCACTTGTAAATAATATAGTTTCTGTTTTATTATCAAACAATTGTTCTCTAAAAGATTGCGCAGCATGAAATATTTTAAGAAATAATTTTGTATATGTTAGTTTTATTCAAATTGAACACGACGAGATATATCTAGAGTGCTTTTTATATTTTCCGATAATAATATATATTTATAAGAGAATTAAAAACACGCATGTGTGAGCGCACACAAACATGTGCTTGCGTAGAAATATAATATTAAATATTTTTCAAATTTTCTATGCTTACAATTGTATATTATTGCCTTATAAGAGTTAAGTTAATTTTTCACAAAAAGTGTATATAAACTTGTTTGAAAGACTTTTGAGAAATATTTCTCAAAAAATAATCGACATAAAAACTAACGCGTGTAAGTGTGATCGAATCAATTCATCTGCCAAAGAGTTTTTCTCACTTTATACGATTTATCAATTCCAGTGAGACAGTTATCTCACCCCTATACTTTGACAAGTAATAAACTATAATAATAGCTGCCACTGAGAATTTACTGAATAAAAATTACAAAAACTCATTTGTTTGTTATTGGATATATGTAGATGTGAAACATATTGCTGCCTTAGAAATTTTAGCTAATATTATTAAATCTTGTGTGTAAATATTTTTATGAATAAATCACAGATTAAAAAAGAGCCGCAGGTAACAAATATTAGAATGTACATTAATTGCTCGAATAACAAAAATGTGCATGAATGTATCACTTAACTAATAAGTTTTCTGCATGATCGTGGAAGACACCTATCCTTTCTTTACGCAAAATGTATATTACTCTATTTTAGTTGCCACTGTTCGTGAACAATTTTCCATTTAAAATGAAGCTGATTCAGTTCATTTTGCTAAAACTGTGATGTGTAACTCTTGTCTATTCTGAACAAGAGAGTCTAGAATTTGCGCTATTAAAATGCATAAAGAAACACGATAATGTATAAATATGTAAAAATTGGAATATATATATAATATATATATATATATATCGTCGAATAAGAATACTTTTGCTAATATCTTCACGCAACAAAAATAACGTTATTGCTTGCTAAAAATCTGACAAATAAAACGTGACTTTGTTGGAAGTTTAAATATTTTTAGTAAACATTTTCGAGAGACTAAAACATAATTGGTCTCAGTTATGTGTGAAATATATGAATAAGGCGTTTGCATGAATAATACGTGTAAATGTGAGTAAACGACTAATTGTAAGTCGAAATGTAGCTGTGCGCAAAAACGCAAAACGTTATATAAAACTAGTATAAAATTCTCTAATGTCATCTTAACAACTGATTAGTACTTTAATTGCCGTAAAAACTTTCAGTACCCTGTCTCTAAAATGTTAAAACCGGTCGATACATATATTTCTTTATATATATATATTATTATATACACAGTGAGATTTCTTTTATGGCACAAAGAAGTATTGTTATCTCGTGTGCCAAACAGTCGGTGTGTCAGCATACGGAGGAAGATATATTTTGTTTGCAACGTACGCCGCGATCGCTATGATTAATCGGATCAAACGTCAACTACATCGTTATTGTTGTAGTTAAAGTTTGAATCGCGCAAAAATGATGTGCGACGAAGTTTAAAGCTGGGACGATTTTCTTCAACCATTTTCTGGGTTTCCGTTACCTGCAACGCCAACAATGCGGCAAATTTATATTACATTTGTTACACGTTCTTTGTTTGTACGATAATACATATATGTATAAGTTTAGAATTAATAAATTATGTTACAAATAATTTTTTGTGATCACTTCAGTGATTCATATTAATAAAATAATCACATATAAATTATCTATATTCGTTATTAATTGTTTTCTAAATAATATGTAAATTATATATCGCATTACTCGTTAATATAAGATTGCGTTTTGTCTACCTCGACGGTCAACGACATGGGCAGTAACATGGCACTACGAGCGGTTATTCAAAATTAAAAACAAAAAACCACAGGATTGTGTATTTAAGGAAACAAATAAATAAAATATATATCACAAAATACCTTGGGCTCTGTTCGGTCGACTGAACGTTGAAGCAGCGATCGCCATGCTGAGGGTGCGGTATGCTCTAAAATAAATAGGCGAGGTTTGCGAATAAAAGGGTTGACATGCGTGTTTGTTTTAGCGCTTTACAAAGAAGGACAAGGATGCGCGTTCAGATGATGCGTGAATAAAACAATGTACGATTAATCGTTAAAAACTCAACCATGCGATACAGAAAAAAAATCGGCAGTCGATTCATCGGACGCCACTTACCATTTTCCTTTCTGTCCGCTTTGCTCTTATTCAAGCTCGCAGCTAATTCTCTCACCGATCTCTTTTCCACGCTCGTGTTACTCAACGAGCTCGCGGTGCTGCTCGCTGATAACGTCGGCGGCAGGGAAGCTGGTCCGCTGACGCCGCTGTCGGTTGACTCATCGAGAGCGTCTCCGGAATCAGGTGTATTGCCAGCCGAAGTGTTCGGACTAGAGCCGTCGCTCAACAAACTAAATTCCCCTATAAATTAAATAAAACCGACAATTTAATATTTATTTAAGATACAAACTGTTGTGTTACTTTGTTTTTATTTTTTATATTCGAATATGCAAAATGTACCAGATTTTCGATCGGTAGCCATGCTCCATGGTCGCGGTTTAGGTGCTGTCGCTGGCGGGATGGGCTTATTCTTCAAAAGTGCGCCATTGCTCTTTCCGTCGCTTGTGGATCCGCCACTCTTTATTAACGGCTTCAATATAGGAGATTTGGCTGAATCGGATGTATTTTTTGTACCACCGCTGCCGCCACCATTTATGGGACTTCTCAGATCGTGATTGGTTGAGCGTAATTTGACAGACGTCGATGATTTTTCTGCATCGGGTGTGGATTTCTTCACAGTGTTCTTACGACTTTCCTGGTCTTTCGATACCGCATCCTTTTCTGACGTGCTCGCTCCGAAGTCGTCGATGTCGCGTGAGCCATGCGGACTCATGCTAGATACATTTGTCAACGTGCTGCGTTTAGAATCGTCGCTCGTGTCGGTCGTAACAGAGTTGTTGCAAATCTCTTTTGTAAAGACTTCGGCTTTGGATCTCTCGTGAGTCTGAGCACTATCTGTTGTATTTCTTCGGGCAAGCGGTGACGCGGTTAGCGGAGAATCCCCTTGAGATCTTCTACCGACAAGAGGAGAAAATTTCTCCAAATTGTCGCTGGACCGAGAACGCGGAGCGGGTTCTAAGAGCGTTTTTAACATCGGCGAGTTGCAGCTGTGTTTCTTTTCCATATCCGGCGGAATGCTCTTGTGACTCGTCAGTGATAGATTAGGACTGCCATCCGTCGGAAAAGTGTGCAAAGAGCTATAAATTACAAGACAAATATTAGATAAATATTAACTAGAGTTCTGGTCTACTAAATTTAAGAAAATTATACTTTGTAAAAAAATACCTGTCATCACTCGTAGGCGATATCAAAGGCGTAGTCGGTGTAGTAGGTCGGAAAAACACGTCGAGACCCTCGCCAAGAGCAAGACCGTCGATCGGTTGATCTGGTCTTAACATTGGTCTCGTAGGTGCCCTCGTCTTCGTTCTACGCGGTCTGGACTTGACCAGATGTTGCAACTGCTGACCTACGGTATTCGGCAATTCCGAGACGGAATCCAACGACTCCGTCAATGAATGCTCGGTTTCTGAGATAGCTGTAAAAAAAAACAAATTACGTTTTGCGATTTTTGATAGATTTACGACGGCGTGTGACCAATACAAACCTTCTGTTTGATTTTTCGGTAACGACGGCAAGAGATCCGGAATATCATCGGCAGACAATCCCTCTACTGAATCCACTACAGATTTAGGTCTCAATTTCCTTCCATGTAGACTTTTACGTTTATTCGACAAATGTGGTGTTGCCTAAATATTAAAAAAATATATATTGCGTGTCATACGATGAATTATATCATGAATACGATATGTATACAATGAATTATATTATGAAACATTTGTTTATTACACATTACTATATCTTTGTTTTAACTACCTACCAGATTAAGATAATCCAATTTCTAAGTAAGCATGAAAATAATGAAAGTAATTTATGATTCCGTTTCTTATCAAGAACACATGCGTGTGCATATCATTTGATATTTCTTCTTACCATTGGTGACTGATCGATGCATTGACCAATCGAATTTGCCAATGAACATGTTTCCGGCGGACAATCTTCTTCAGATACAAGACTAGCTCTGCCGGGAGGTAAAGTCATAGACACACCACTCGCGCTAGTTACGCCTATTACGCTTCCGCTACTTATCGAACCAGCACTAGGTCGTAAAACGTCTGGTGTACTGCTTCTCGTTCGACTATCACAATCACCGATCTAAAATAATTTTATTAATTTTATAAATTTTTATTTCATATATTAGATAAAAGCTGTATCTTTTCTTTTTTTTTTTTTTTTATTAAACTTACCAGAGTTTTATAACTTCTTGACAACGATTCGATTACTTCATCCGTAATTCTATCAGATATATGCGCCGCTACTGCCAAATTGAGCTCACTAATTTGAAAAGAAAAATAATTGAATAAACAAAATCCTTAAAAAGAGTAACGCTAAGTAACATAAAAAAATTGTTATAATTACTTGACTCTGTTAACAATATCCGCGCCAGCTTGTTCAGTAATGGTGGTATGTATGAATTCATTATTAATTTGATTCTTTTCTTTGCACGTGTTACGAAGATCATCTTCCACTGCGATCGGCTCGCTCTCGTCGCCTCTGATCACCGTTTGCGACAGTATCGTAGGGCATTGCTCATTTGCACACTTTAACATTGCGTCCAAGGAATCCTGCATCAATCGTTATAAATTTGTAAATAATTAAATAATAAAAATTAAATAATAAAACTAGCTTACTTTAACTTAAATTAAATTATATATAAAACTAAGCAACATATCACGTTTCTGCTTATTGGATTGCTTGCGTGCTTCTGTTTTGTCTTGCTGGGAATGTCTGCTGGCCACATTGCTGCTGTATTGAATTTTTTTAGCTCTTTGCGAGAGCCAATCAGGATTCAATCTCATGTCACGTGATCAAATACATTCGAGCGAATAGTTCCCTTTAAAGTCTACAGGGGGAAAAAAAAAAAAGAGCCTCGCCGACTCATCGTGATTTTAATAGATTAATCAAAATTGACGAGTGTCTCTTTAAAATCTCTACCAGAGATAGAGAGAGATTTATCATTTCTTATACTGCTGCAAGTGTGCGGCAGCGAGCAGACAAATCCAGATAGCGATCCAGTAAAAAACGCACTGCGTGCCATTGGCTTAAGTACATCAATATATAAATATTGAGTAGTAACATGCAACCCAACCAATATGAATATTAATAAACTTTATACCTGAAGATACACTGTCACAACTTTGTGAATTTCATTTGCCATATCGTGTAATTTTAGCTCAATTGGATTATTTTCATCTCGTCTTTGAAGTACCTCGTGTAATCTTGGAAGTAACTAGAAAACATAAATTATCTTCAGCTACTGTGCCGTGATATTTCAAATTTCTTAACGTAAGACGAAATAAATAAATCTGAACAAACCAGTAAAATCGTAAATCTTTGAATTACGTCGCAGTACCTGTTTAGAATTATCCGCATCTTGTATAACCCCAGTGGCGTAATTAATGTCGTTATTGGCGTCACAACTTTCCGCTGCAAGCGCCTTAATGGTATCTTGCGTTTGAACGACAAGTCTGTCTACCATTTGTTGCGTAGAGCTCAACAGAAATCCTTGCTGCAACCTAAACGCTTGCCCGTGACTGTATTTGCATGGCGTGACGTTTCTTTGTAACAGATCTTGAATCTTTTTGGCCAACTGTTCCGTTTTCTCCGCGGAAGTTTTCATACAAGGTTGGAGATCATAGATTGGAAACGGCATGTGTCGCACACTACAATTCCTATAAAAGATAACTTTGTTATAAATATTGTTCTCTTTCTCTCTCTCTCAAATTTATATAAATTATACACATACAACTCTATCTGTTAATCTATATTATATTTGTTATTCCAATGCAATGTATTCATACTTCTCTAGAGCATGAACGATGTCCGCGTAACCTTGCAACGTGATGTTATTTTTATCGTATATAATGGTCCGTAAATGATTATTGATTTGCAATGCTTTGGCCAACAGTCTCGCACCAGGATCACCTATTTGATTGCCACTAATATCCAGAGTTTGAAGACATGTATTGCTACCAAGAGCATTGATCAAGTTGTAGAGATCACCCTTTAATCTGGAGTCAGGCAGGTGTAACGCTTGGAGAACACAATCGTCCTCCTGAAGCATTTGTACCAGAGCGTCCATCACGACAGCTATGTGCTTGCTCTTCATACTGACGGTGTTGCGTCCCATGTACAATTGCTTTATCGATTTGTTTTTGCCTACAGCTGTTATGACTTGCGCCAAATCGACGTCCATGTCTGCGGAAACATGAGTTCATATGGAATATACGAAAGATAATAAATAAATCTCTTTATATTTCTTTTTTTATGCATGAAACAAATTTCAGATTTATAGAAAGCACTGTTAAAATAAAAAAAAATTCCAAAGGTAACTTTCTTTCATTTTCTAGTAAAAAAAAAACTGTCTCGTGACATACTTATCGGAAATTTAATGTATAATTCAGTTTACGCACTGCTGTCCGATATATCCAGCGATGCTATACATCGAACTCCGTGAATGCATGACTCCAAAACGTGGGCGCCCATGGAACCCAAATTATTTCCACTCATATCAAGTTCTAGGCCAACGGTACTTTCGTTACACGCCAGACCGAGCAGTAGGTGTTTCAATGCCTCCAACGGTAATTTACATGAAGATATATTTAAGTACTTGAGTGAGAGAGTTGCCGTGAAGAATTGCTTAAAACTCGGAGGTATCTCTTTGGTTTTTTTGCTCGAAAACGAATTCCGGGCAACATTCAGATGGACTAGATTAGTAGCACAACCTCGTAATAATGCACCGAACAACTGAAAAAAAAAACGGAAGTTCAAAAGAGAAAATAACTTAATAATATTTAATTATTCAAAAATTTTGATTATAATGAATATATAAAAATTATATGTTTGGAAGAAAATACATAATTAATTACTTACACATTCTAAAGTAGTGTCCGTACCACTAAGATCTAGATGAGTTAAACTATTAGGTTGCGCTAAGAAATTGCACAAATTCTGCAACAACGTACGTATACAAATTAGATCGTCTTCCTGGATTTAAGTTGAGTAAATAATTCTTGTTGTTTTTTTTTCCGCAAACTTACATTGATGTCGTCTTTCAAGGTGTTCTCCGAAAGATTCAGATATCGCAAACTAGTCGGCATGGTCCTGTTCAAACTTAATGCATGCGCTATTTGTCCTACACCTTTCCCGGTCAGTCCACAGTGAGCCAAATTCAGTTTCTGTAGACCTTTAGGCAACTTTCCGATGGGACCGCTCAGATGCGCGGCACCTTAAAATCACAAAAAATGTCGAATAGTATATTATCAAGATCAATAAATATAAATTATAAAAATTATTTATTTCCAATCGCAGATGTCAACATTATTTGTTTCGGCGAAACAATTGTCTGAGATAATTTAACATAAGAGAGAACGAAAGAACAAATATTAAGAAATCTGAAAACGTAAAACAAGTAGTGTATAAAAAAAAAAAAAAAACTAGATATAAAAAGCGTGTTAAATATTAGTATTTACTAGGGATAATAAAATTATGTGATTATTGCACACCTTGCATTAGCTTGGCTATTATCCCACACAAACTAAAGGCTCCTACAAAAAATATAAAAAGAAAATTTGTTCAAGATACAAATTAATGATTGATAACGGGAAACATGGGGAGGAAATAAAGATACTTTCTAATGAGTGTAGATTTAATGAACGTGTAAATGAAGATTACAAAACGGTGCGTACTATAAATTACTAAACATCGATATACCTTTGTCTTCGATCGTGTTGTGTGATAGATCTATCGTTTGCAGCATCGTGTTGGCGTTAGAAATTAATGCTAACGACAGCTTGTGAGCGAAATCCCTTTAAAACCGAATATTTGTATATTATATGAACATGCATTACTCTTTTGTGAGAAAAATAAAACTATCACCCGTGTCATTACCATTTAATCCCAAGATTGTCTAAATAAAGCTCCTGGATGGACAAGGATCTCCTCATAACATGCAACAATCTCTCTAGAGGTTCATGGCTTAACTTGAGATGGGATGCTCTTAATTTAGTGAACCACGTATTGTATTCCAAGGCCGAGATAATTGGTACCAGATCCTTCTGATCTAAATGATCGAAATCTCTCAAGTTCAACTCTCTCGTGTCGTGCGAAAGATATATCGTGTCAACGTCCTGAAATTTTTTATCTTTCTGAATAAGATTTTCACATCGGACAAGTCTGCATTAGTAGGATAATTTCAAGGGATGATGATCTCACCCATGCCACTTCCTCTCTGTACGGAACACCATGCAGATCACACATGCACGCATATTGAGTAGAAAAACCACCGCACGGCCCTGTATGCCGTGTGGCTTCTGTGCTTCTTGCCAACTCACTTCCTCGTATACTTTGCAATCTGCTAGCTGGTATTACTTCTATTTTTCGTATAATGTAACTGACAAAATTAAGAATCATATAAAAAATCAAATCAATAAATGTTTTGTGATCAACAAAGGAAAACATATATCACATACTTTAGTGATACTGTAGGAAAGATATTTCGAATAGCCGTATGTAAGGCCTCTATCATGGCATCCACCTCCGTGGTGTCTCCGCCTACACTGGTGGTGGTAAAGTTGTAAAATCTGTCTCCAACAGTCAAGCATAGTTGATTTGCTCTTCTTGACTCTATGGCCGTTATTTCTAGGTAATGAAAATGGCAGTCGATCTGTGAAAAAGTAACACATTGAATCACTGCATTACAGCGAGTGAGAGTGAAACAAAAGGAAATAAAAGTAATGTTAGACTTACTCTTGTGGGTACTTTGGCCGATAGGAGAAAAAGGCGACATGGTGAAAATACCTTGTGTGAAAAAATCCAGTTACACAAAATATAAATTAACATATGAAAAAAAGAAGAACAAGAGAAAAGGATTACTTACAAGAACACGATTTTCCTGCTTATCTTGCTTGGTTTCCAATTTCACCACGTTTTTTAATAGTATTTTCACATGTTTGCCAAGTAGCGCTTTCACCGATTCTGCAAGCAATGAATAATTCACATAGCGGTAACCCTTACGCGCCTTAAGTATTGTGTCAAAGAAAAAACTAGCGCAAAACATTGCATTTTCACATATTTGTCAGAAAATACACAAAATGACACGGTAATTAATTACGAAATTTATAGTTCGTGATAAAAGAAGAATAAGGAGATCACGATTGGCGGTCATCAAAGTAACTCGAGTCGAGGACGGATGACAGTTCGTCCGATCAACGCGAGTGAACATAAACACTTGGGCTGAAAAGAGACGAACCGTTTAAATCCTTCGTAAGTTGCGATCTGGTTGACATTTTGCTAGCTGAATTCTTCCATTGAAGTTCGCTGTTCCATTTAAAGCGTCGTCCGTCTCTTTCGATCGGCTGATCGGTGCTTTTCGATGTTTGCGTCAATTAAACGAATGCTGATGAGACAAAGGGCGATGTCACGAGAAGACGAGTAGGCAGTACAGTGGCAGCCATGTTGGCACCTGTCCGCGATTGGTTTGTGCGCGGAGACGACGGTCAACGATGCGATCGGCGATAGCAAGTGGCGGTAAAGCCCCGTTTACAAAAGTCGAAGGATTCAAAGGTCATAAACAGGGCCACCAAACTGCGTGTACCAGCGTTAGTGGCGCCTCCTATTTAAATACCGTCTGGCAGTGTTCTCAGTTTTGGTTTTCTTACAGCATGCTGAAGCGGTGGAAGGGATGCTGTAAAGCCTGTTCTACATTGATCGCAAGCGCAAACGCAAGGAACAGGTCTGGTAGACTTGACTAATCGTATTGATCAAATCAGCCGATTGACCAGCGTGATTGGTCAATTCTACGAGATCTATATCTTGCGTTTGCGCTTGCGATCAATGTAGAATGGGCTTAAGAGAGCCAAAACTGAGAACACTTCTGTCTGGAATATGAACTAAATACGAATGTGTGAGTGAGATGGTGAGTAAGTACGTGTGAACACATGTTCCACCGTTACCATATATGTAATACTTCTATAGGCGATTTTTGGCGATCGTATGGTACATATACCAAAGTGTACCAAACTATAATTTGAAGTCACTCAAACTATAGTTTAGTACACTTTGGTATATGTACCATACGATCGCCAAAAATCGCCTTATATTGCTAGTCGCGTATGTACAGTACGGAGCACCATATCGTACGCCGTGAGGAGAAGTAGTTCTCCTCAGGCCGCCTCCTACTATCACGCGCCAGCAGCCCGAGATTTAATCCATATATCGGCACGGTTACCGATGATACATACCGACGCGGTTACCAATAATACCGACAGGCATATGTTATCATAAAACTATCGTGAACATTGAAAAGAGTAACTCTG